>NC_079195.1:150398328-150583430 GCF_029499605.1 Hyla sarda | reverse complement strand
ACAAGGGGTACAGTGAGCCCAGTGGCGTACTAAGGGGGGGCGGGGGTTTACTCTACATATACCCATGGGGAAGGGGAGGGGGGGGCTACTCTACATATACCTATGGGGAAGGGGAGTGGGGTTTACTCTACATATACCTAAGGGGAGGGGGGGTTACTCTACATATATACCTATGGGGAGGGGGGTTACTCTACATATACCTATAGGGGGGTTACTCTCTACATATACCTATGGGGAAGGGGAGGGGGGGTTACTCTACATATACCAATGGGGAAGGGGAGGGGGGTTACTCTACATATACTTATGGGAAAGGGGAGGGGGGTTACTTTACATATACCTATGGGGAAGGGGAGGGGGGGTTACTCTACATATACCTATAGGGGAGGGGGGTTATTCTACATATACCTATGGGGAAGGGGAGGGGGTTACTCTACATATACCTATGGTGAAGGGGAGGGGGGGTTACTCTACATATACCTATGGGGAAGGGGAGGGGGGGGGTTACTCTACATATACCTAAGGGGAGGGGGGGGGGGTTACTCTACATATATACCTACGGGGAGGGGGGTTACTCTACATATACCTATAGGGGGGGTTTACTCTCTACATAAATCTATGGGGAAGGGGAGGGGGTTACTCTACATATACCAATGGGGAAGGGGAGGGGGGTTACTCTACATATACCTATAGGGGAGGGGGGGGTACTCTACATATACCTTTGGGGAAGGGGAGGGGGGTACTCTACATATACCTATGCGGAAGGGGAAGGGGGTTACTTTACATATACCAATGGGGAAGGGGAGGGGGGTTACTCTACATATACCTATAGGGGAGGGGGGTTTACTCTACATATACCTATGGGGAAGGGGAGAGGGGGTACTCTACATATACCTTTGGGGAAGGGGAGGGGGGGTGCTCTAGATATACCTATGGGGAAGGGGAGGGGGGTTACTCTACATATACCTATGGGAAAGGGGAGGAGGGTTACTTTACATATACCTATGGGGAAGGGGAGGGGGGGTTACTCTACATATACCTATGGTGAAGGGGAGGGGGAGTTACTCTACATATACCTATGGGGAAGGGGAGGGGAGTTACTCTACATATACCTAAGGGGAGGGGGGGTTACTCTACATATATACCTATGGGGAGGGGGGTTACTCTACATATACCTATAGGGGGGGTTTACTCTCTACATAAACCTATGGTGAAGGGGAGGGGGGGTTACTCTACATATACCTATGGGGAAGGGGAGGGGGGGGTTACTCTACATATACCTAAGGGGAGGGGGGGGTTACTCTACATATATACCTACGGGGAGGGGGGTTACTCTACATATACCTATAGGGGGGGGTTTACTCTCTACATAAACCTATGGGGAAGGGGAGGGGGGTTACTCTACATATACCAATGGGGAAGGGGAGGGGGGTTACTCTACATATACCTATAGGGGAGGGGGGGTACTCTACATATACCTTTGGGGAAGGGGAGGGGGGTACTCTACATATACCTATGGTGAAGGGGAGGGGGGTTACTTTACATATACCAATGGGGAAGGGGAGGGGGGTTACTCTACATATACCTATAGGGGAGGGGGGTTTACTCTACATATACCTATGGGGAAGGGGAGAGGGGTACTCTACATATACCTTTGGGGAAGGGGAGGGGGGGTGCTCTAGATATACCTATGGGGAAGGGGAGGGGGGTTACTCTACATATACCTATGGGAAAGGGGAGGAGGGTTACTTTACATATACCTATGGGGAAGGGGAGGGGGGGGTTACTCTACATATACCTATGGTGAAGGGGAGGGGGAGTTACTCTACATATACCTATGGGGAAGGGGAGGGGAGTTACTCTACATATACCTAAGGGGAGGGGGGGTTACTCTACATATATACCTATGGGGAGGGGGGTTACTCTACATATACCTATAGGGGGGGGGCTTACTCTCTACATAAACCTATGGGGAAGGGAAGGGGGGTTACTCTACATATACCAATGGGGAAGGGGGGGTTACTCTACATATACCTATGGGGAAGGGGAGGGGGGTTACTTTACATATACCAATGGGGAAGGGAAGGGGGGTTACTCTACATATACCTATAGGGGAGGGGGGGGTTACTCTACATATACCTATGGGGAAGGGGAGGGTGGGTACTCTACATATACCTATGGGGAAGGGGAGGGGGGGTACTCTACATATACCTATGGGGAAGGGGAGGGGGGGTTACTCTACATATACCTATGGGGAAGGGGAGGGGGGGTTACTCTACATATACCTAGAGGGGAGGGGGGTTACTCTACATATACCTATGGGGAAGCGGGGGGGGGGGTTAGCTGCATATACCTATGACAAAGAGGGGAGCGTAACTGCATATACCTATGGGGAAGGGGAGGGGGGTTACTCTACATATACCTATGGGGAAGAGGGGGGTGTAGCTGTATATACATATGGGAAAGAGGGGGGTGTAACTGAATATACCTATGGGAAAGGGGGAGTGTATCTGCATATACCTATGGGAAAGGGGGGGTGACTGCCTATACCAATGGGGAAGAGGGGGGTAACTCTGCCTATACCAATGGGGAAGAGGGGGGTAACTCTGCCTTTACCAATTGGAGAGGGGGGGGGGAATGCCTATACCTATGGGAAAAAAGGGGTTTAACTCTGCCTATACCTATGGGAAACGGGGGAATTTTTTTTTTAACTCTGCCTATACCTACGGGGAATAGGGGTGGGGGGACTCTGCTGCCTATACCTAAGGAGAAAGAGGGTTTAACTCTGTTCCTATACCTATTGGGAAGGGGGGCTACCTAACTTTATACCTGGATGCCTAACTACTTACCTACATACCCAGCTACCTAACTATGTACATACCTGGCCTTCATACATGGCTGCCTAACTACCTAGCTAGCCCCCTACCTACCTAACTTGTCACCTACCTACATATCTGGCTTCCTGATCTACCTACCTAGTTACCTATTTACCTGGCTACCTACCTACCTGCCCTTTTACTGTGCAGGACACCAAGGAGGGCATTATTACAGTTTGTGGGCCTATAGATGGAAAGATTGTAGAGGAGGGGAGGGCACTGAAAAAATGCAGAGTCTGACATGTTTTTCCTGCAGATGTTAAGAGATCCACATGGCGGTCTTATCCGGACGGAGAAGAAAAGGAAAGAGGACGCCGCTGATCAGAAAATACGTAATTGTGAGTCCCAAAATGTAACTGTAATCACTAATATGGTATACAGATCCTGTGTACAGCTGATATCTACCGCCATATGGTCCTGTATATAATCACTTATATTATATAAAGATCCTTTATAGTATACTGGTCTGTGTATAGTGGTTTTATTCAGTACATTATGGCGGTATTATCCAGTTATTGTGTGGTGGTATATACTTGTATTCCAGTATTATTGGTCATGGAAATTTACTAATGTTAAAGTGTTTCTTATATATATAAATTTTAGTTTATTGTGTGTGGGATTTAGGTGGAATAAGGGCGTGGCAGAAGATTGACGAGCTGCCGAGCCTAGTAGGGGCCCTTGCTTTTTTTTGGTCCGTGGGCCCTGAGTGTTGTCAGTCCGCTCCTGGGAGGGGGTTTAATTAAGGGGGGGGGGGTAAATAAAGGGGGGGAGAGAAGGGGGGTGTAATTAAGGGGGGGGGTTGCGGGTGGGGGGGTGCCAAACAAAGAGTCCGCCCCGGGTGCCAAATGCTCTAGGTACGCCCCTGAGTGAGCCTTTACACTCCACAGAAAATGCCCCCCCAATATGTTTAACCCCATCTCTTCTGAGTATGGAAATGCCCCATATGTGGATGTCAAGTGCACTGCGGGCACGCTACAATGCTCAGAAGAGAAGGAGTCACATTTGGCTTTTGGAAAGCAAATTTTGCTGAAATTGTTTCTGGGGGGCATGTTGCATTTAGAAAGCCCCTATAGTGCAAGAACAACAAAAAAAAAACACATGGCCTACTATTTTGGAAACTACTCCCCTCAAGGAGCGTAACAAGGGGTACAGTGAGCTTTAACACCCCACAGGTATTTGATAAATGTTCATTAAAGTGGGATGTGAAAAGGAAAAATTTCATTTTTTTTTACACTAAAATGCTGGGGTTAGTCGTAACAGAAAAAAATGTCACCGTAAATTTGTAAATACGTTCCTTTGGAGTAAGGACATACCTCATATCTAGACGTAAACAACTCTGCAGGTGCACACCGGTCTCGGAAGAGCAGGAGTGCAGTCAGGGGCCTTGAGCATTTACATAGCTGCCTATGGAGCCAGAACAGCGGGATCCCCCCTCAAGGAGCGTTACATGTGGTAAGTTACTAAAATGGGGTACAGTGAGTTGACTTGTGCACTATAAAAATTTTCGTTTCGTTTCGATTAATTTTTTCGTTTTGGAAAAATGTTTCGGTTCGGTAATATTTTCGGGTATGATTTTTCGGATACATTCGGTATTCGGGTGTTCGGTCTGATTTTGCGGATGCATTCGGTATTCGGGTACATTCGGTAAATCTTTTTATTCTCTTTTGGACTTTAGCGATCCTAAAAAATTGTGGAGATACCTTTTTTATTAAAATTTCGTAGGGTACCATAAAAAAAATGATAATAAAAAAGATACAGTAGTGATGGAAAAAATTGTATCTAACGAAATTTATCTTTTTTATTATGAAATGTTTATTCATTTTTAAACAGGGATCAATTTATGTGAGCGGGTAAAGCCCTAAAAATTTAGCCGATAATAATAAAAATGTAGTGTGTGCGTGTTTTTCACTTTTTTAAAACATTTTTTAGGTAGTACTACTACTTCCAGCATGGAACACACTGTTCCATGATGGGAGTAGTAGTTACCTGTACTAATTGACAGATCGCCAGGATTCGTTGCGATCCTCTTGTATAATGTATAGATGCGGCGGCCGCTCTTCTATGGTCCCCTGGACTCACGTATTCATATTTCCCGCAGAGCTGTGATTGGCCAGATGGTTCCAGCCAATCACAGCTCTCTGTGAGAAATAGGAATATGTGTACATATACGGCCGTGCAGAGGACCATAGGAGAGCGGCCGCCCCATCCATACATTATACAGGAGCATCACCGTGGGTGTCAGGAGTGATACCCGCAGTGATCTTTCCTTTACTACAAGTACTACTACTCCCAACATGGATATAACCAAAATTATGGCACAATATACTATATATTATTATAATTAGGGATCTATGATACCTATATATAGTTGTTACATATGGCCCTACTATACACTCCTTATACTAAAAATAAAAAAATAGCAACAAAGTATCGGGGTGTAAATATATCAATAGGACATACTATATGTCTAGAGTGCATCCCCGATACAAAGGGGCTTCATATATGGCCTCCAAAAATTGTTAGACAAAACACCAAGAGAACGGAGTCATTTAAATAGAATTAAAACATAATTGCTTTTATTGGTTCCATAAAAACATAAAAAAAGGGGAAAGAACAAACTAACTGTGGGAGGTTAGACACAAAGGGGCGACACTACCTGCTCATGTGCATAATACTATAATACAATAAAGGTGCATGGTGCATTGGATAAAGTGCATACATCATAGGGTCAGGAAGAGACCTCTATAAAGTGCACATAGTTTAAAATACAAACATGCATACCACTCGTAAGATGTAATTGATAATACCAGCAGCAGAGCAGGAGTGACGCCACCCCTACGATCGTTTCGGCGAACCTTCGCCCTGGGGGACTCCTTATACTAAGAACAAATACAAAGGAATGGGATGGAGTAATAAATTGATAAAAATATGACTTTATTGATAATTCATTACATATTAAAAACAAGAAAAGACATCATAAAAAGGGAGAAACCAACTTGTGGTGGAAAAGAGGGCGTCACTCCAGAAGGTCCACAATGTAAACTATAGTATTGAATACATTTCATAAGTTGCACTACTGCTCATTCTATTGCACAATCCCATAGAGGATATACCTCAACAACTATAAAGTGCCTAGAGACAGTATACATATCAATAAATAGAATCAAAGTGCAAGTACAAGAGGGACCGCTGGAGAGACGCCACCCCAACGTACGTTTCGGGTTCTCCTTCATCCTGGGGGTGGCGTCCTCTCAGCAGGAGCTGCTTTTTATATGGTCCCAGTCCAATAACATACATTCACGTCATCTTTACATAAATTGCCAGGTGAGGCATACCTCTCTATCAGCGCATGATGCCGCTTCCGGACGCCGCGTCCCCGGCGCGGCCATGATAGCGGTCACATGACCGCATCACATGACCGGCCGGATAGGATACAGCGCCGGAAGATCGAAGTACGGGCACCCCGGCGCATGCGCACATTCGGTATGACGTCGGCGCTGCATCAGTGGAGCGTCCAGGCAACCACCCGCCCACAGGCGGTGATTGGCCGGAGGCTCCACCGACGCAGCGCCGATAATACAATTCACAGAAGTGTAAATGCGATTACAAAATAGTACATTTGTTGTAGGGGTGTCTTACATATGTATATATAATCTGAAATTATTACATAAAAAAGAATTAAGCAGTGCGGATCATGATACCAATCGAAGGAAAAAATCTATATTTATAATTAAAAACATTAATAATCAGGTGAGTAAATAATATATGTGGCAATCATAATATTTATATCTCATAATCAATTAAATGTGTGGTATATATCATATATACTTAACTATATATGTATATAAGCTATTATATGTAATACCTAATACAATCATGATGGACAGATATACTATTCCATCATTATTGTTGTAAATCACTATAATTTGGGTAAATACTGTGAATAAATATTATAAATAAAGTATGTGTTGAAAATTAATGAATAAACTGTGTACATATATGTGATAACGTAAATATTTGATTAAAAATATATAATAAAAAATATATATAAATAAATAAATAGAATATAAAAAGAATATAAAAATGTTTGTGATCAAAATTTAATTATTAGTCATGCAACAAATTCATATAAATTAATAATAATACTAAAAGGTGTATAAATCGTACCAAACTAGTGCCAACAACTGAAATAAAATACAGTAACCCCCCGACCTACGATGGCCCCGACATATGATAAAATCGACATACGATGGCCTCTCAGAGGCCATCGCATGTCGATGTCAGCATTGACATACGATGCTTTTATATGTCGGGGCCATCGCATTAACTGCTATCCGACAGCGCAAAATGCTTAAGCTGCTGTCGGATAGCAGTTTAAGCATCCCTGGCAGGTTCACTTACCTATCCCCGCTGCTCCGGGTCCACTTCGCGATCCTCCGGTGTCTTGCGCATCTTCTCCAGGGTCCGGGCCTTGCTTTCCGGTGTCGTTATTACGTCACTACGCACGCCGCGCCGGCGCAGCAGCATAATAACGTCACCGGAAAGCGAGGCGCGGACCCTGCAGAAGATGCGCAAGACACCGGAGGATCGCGAAGAAGACACCGGAGCAGCGGGACAGCAGCGGGAGCCCCTGGAGCGGAGCGGCGGGGACAGGTGAGTATAAATGCACTTTTACTATTGCACGAATCCCTCAACATACGATGGATTCGACAAACGATGGGTCGTTTGGAATGAATTACCATCGTATGTTGAGGGACCACTGTAGTCTGTGAATAATAAATAATGTAAGTGATAAAAAATATACGTGTATAAATTTATAATTGCACATGATTCCGTCCCGCAAACAATATTTTGAAATTAATAAAGAGAATCTCTATATCAGTCTCATACATATGTCCGAGTGTGTAATCGTGTCCAGATGTTGCAATCCGTCATGTGATTCTTCAGGCGTGGAGATGAGGAGGGGAACAAAGAAAGACCAATCAAAGTAAAATAATCTAGAACAAGAAAAGAAGAAATAAAAATAAATTAATATACAAATACTAAGTGATTAAAATATCATCTAAAAAGCAAACGCGGCTGAAAGGAAACGTCCGGTGATCAGAGAAATGGGGCGAATGGTTGTATTTCATTAAGTCCAAGTGGTTGTAGGGTATGAAGACGCCAAATCCATTTGCTTTCGCACTGTGCTAGAATTTTTGGAATATCACCACCTCTGATGCCTAGGTTCACTTGATCAATTCCTTTTACCTTCAGGAGGTTTGGGTCACACTCATGTTCCAACAAGAAATGTCTTGCAATGGGTTTTAGTTCTTCTACATGTACCCGCGTAGCCGCCTGTCTAATGTCTCGCATGTGTTCCCGCACCCTGACCTTTAATGGTCTAGGAGTTAGTCCGATGTAGATTTTAGGACATGGGCAATAGGCATAATATACCACTGCTTTAGACTCACAAGTAATGTGATGTCAAATTTTAAAAGTTTTCTGTCCACCAGAATCACTGAAGTCGGTGCTTCTCCCAGTGTTGGGACATGCGACACATTTACCACACGGAAAACAATCATTTTTTATGGTACCCAAATTAAATAAATTAGAAGTAGATGAGACATACTCACTTTTCACGAGGATATCTTTCAAGTTGCGGGCACGTCTTGCTGTCATATGTAGTCTATCTGGAACGTAGTGACAAAGCACAGAGTTCGTTTTCAGAATGGGTAGATGTTTTTCAATTGCTCGTTTCATCTCTTCCCAGTGTGCATTGTAATCTGATATATAAGGTATGGTATCATCTGAAGTACGTGGAGGTTTCTTTTGAAGTAATTGTTGTCGTGGCGTCTCTCTAGCACGTTGATAAGCTTTTTTCAAACATCGTTGGCTATACCCTCTCTCTTTAAACCTTTTTCGTAGAGTCCTTGCTTGTTCTCCGAACATTGTGTCGGTGGAACAAATTCTTCTGATTCGTAGGTATTGTCCAACAGGGACTGCATCTTTCATATGTTTCGGATGTGCAGAAGTAGCATGGAGGTAAGTATTGGTGGCGGTCGGTTTTCGATATACATTTGTTTGGATAAATCCCTCCTGATCTCGTGATAAGGTGACATCTAAAAATGGAATTGAGGACCTGTCAAATGAGTATGTAACCTTAATATTCATATTGTTGTTGTTAAGACCACAGATGAAGGCTTCTAATTCAACGGCCGTTCCCTGCCAGATCATGAGGATGTCATCGATGTACCGAGCCCAAAACAGGACTCTGTCCATCAAGACGTTCCCATGATCTGACAGGAATAGATCCCTCTCCCACAGCCCCAGGAACAAATTAGCATACAAGGGCGCACAAGGCGCCCCCATAGCTGTGCCCTGGAGCTGCAGGTAGAGGGATCCATTGAATGTAAAAAAATTATGCGTTAAGACAAATTGTAATGCTTCACACAAAAACTTGACAAGTCCACTCCCAATATCACTTGACCTCAGAAAGAATTCAGTTGCTCGCAGGGCATCCTCATGTCTAATGCATGTATATAGTGATTCAATATCTATTGCCACCAAGAGTGTTTCTTCATCCAGATGGAGTCCCTCAATACGGCTCAATAGATCATTGGTGTCCCTCACAAATGAGGGTAGGCACTCAACCAATGGTTTAAATTTATCATCAATATATCATGAAATATTTTCAGTTAAATTACCCATACCTGAGATGATTGGTCGCCCAGGTGGTATGGTAGGGTGTTTATGCACTTTCGGCAACAGATATAGCGTTGGTATCTTGGGGTGTGATACACTCAGGGCACGATGAAGTTCTGAAGAAATAGTGGAATCTGCTTCTGCCCGCTCGAGAATTATTTCAAGACTGTTTTTAAATGAAATCAAAGGATTAAAGGATATTTTTTTATAACAGGTATTATCACGTAATTGTCTGCGTGCTTCTGCTTCATACTTCTCTCTAGGCCATACAATGACATTCCCAGATAGCAGCGGGTGTCAGAAGTTACACTGGCTGCGATAGGTCTATTAATGCAGGTACTACAGCTCCCAGCATGGAGCAGAGTGTCCTCCATGTTGGGAGTATTAGTACCTGTAGTAAGGGACAGATCCCAGCAGATGTCACTCCTCCTGACACCCACTGTGATGGTCCTTATGTGAATGTCGGGATCAGCTGTTCTCAGGGCTACAGAGCCGAGAGAACAGCTGACGCTGAGCCATAGGTATACATCGTATATCTACTGCCCAGCAAGAACTTACAGTGACCCTGCAATGTGTATATAGTATACAAATTGCTGGCTCACTTAACCCCTTGCTGAGCTGGGCGCTATGCGCAAGCCCAGCAAGGAAAGAGTTAACTTACACTGCTGGACAGTGTAGGTTAACCCTTTGGGCGGTATACACTATACACAGCTATCTATAGATAGCTGTATATAGTGTATAGAGAAGACGAAGTCCGTTTACTTCCCTCGAGTACCGGGAAGGTCAGTGTAGCTCCGCCCCCTAGTGATGACGTAATTAGGGGCGGAGCTACAGAAGGGAACTAGGCTAGTTAATCTGAAGCTCTGTTTTGTATAATGTGAACAGACCCTTCTGGCAGTGTCTACCCAGACAGGGAGACTCCAGCTGTTTCTAAACTACAACTCCCAGCATGCCCAGACAGCCAAAGGCTGTCTGGGTATGCCTGGAGTTGTAGTTTTGCACCAATTTGTGGCTCCCTGTTTTGGTAAACATTGCATCATGGGTGCTCTCCCCAGCGGACAGCGGCAAAAATGTCATAACCAATTTTTTGTGTTTTTTTTTCTTCTCGTTTCACATCCGTGTATGCAGAGGATTACTGCGGATTCGATGAATTACGGTGGATTATAATTTTTTTCTTTTAATAAAATGGTTAACGAGGTCTGTGGGGGAGTGTTTTTTTAAATAAAATAATTTTTCCAATGTGTTGTGTTTTTTTTATTTTTATTGAATTTTCAGGCTTAGTAGTGGAAGCCGGTCTTATTGACTGAATCCATTACTAGGCCAGGGCTTAGTGCTAGCCCCAAAAACAGCTAGCGCTAGCCCCCAATTATTAAGAGACGATACCAACAGGCCCCGAGCGTCAAAAATGGCGCTCCTGGGCCTAGGCGGTAACAGGCTGGCGTTATTTAGGCTGGGGAGAGCCAGTAACAATGGTCCTCGCCCACCCTGGTAACGTCAGGCTGTTGCTGTTTGGTTGGTATTGTGCTGAGAATGAAAATACATGGAACCCTATGCGTTTTTTTTATTTTTATTTAAATAAATAAAAAAACACATAGGGTTCCCCGTATTTTCATTCTCAGCACAATACCAACCAAACAGTAAATGCCTGACGTTACCAGGGTCGGCGAGGACCATTGTTACTGTCCCTTCCCAGTCTAAATAATGCCAGCCTGTTACCGCCTAGGCCCAGGAGCACCATTTTTGATGCTTCGGGCCTGTTGGTACCGGCTCTTCCCGGCACCCCTGTGGCGGTGGGTACCGGGGTAACAATTGGGGGTGAGCGCTAGCTGTTTTTGGGGCTAGCACTAAGTCCTGGCCTAGTAATGGATTCAGTCAATAAGACCGTCTTCCACTACTAAGCCTGAAAACTCAATTAAAAAGAACACACAACACATTGGAAAAATTGGAACACTCCCCCACAGCCCTCGTTAACCATTGGAACACTCCCCCACAGCCCTCGTTAACCATTTTATTAAAAGAAAAAAAAATATCCGCCGCAATGCATCGAATCCGCAGTAATGTTCTGCATACACGGATCTGAAACGAGAAGAAAAAAACACAAAAAATTGGTTATGACATTTTTTGGCGCTGTCCGCTGGGGAGAGCACCCATGATGCAATGTCTACCCAAGCAGGGAGCCACCAATTTGGCTGTCTGGGCATGCTGGGAGTTGTAGTTTAGCAACAGCTGGAGTCTCCCTGTCTGGGTAGTCACCGCCAGAAGGGTCTGTTCACATTATACAAAACGGACAATGTGAACAGAGCTTCAGATTAACTAGCCTAGTTCCCTTCTGTAGCTCTGCCCCTAATGACATCATCACTAGGGGGCGGAGCTACATGGACTTGCCCAGTACTCGAGGGAAGTAAGCGGACTTCGTATTCTGTATACACTATATATAGCTATCTATAGATAGCTGTATATAGTATATACCGCCCAAAGGGTTAACCTATACTGTCCAGCAGTGTAAGTTAACTCTTTCCTTGCTGGGCTTGCGCATAGGGCCCAGCTCAGCAAAGGGTTAAGTGAGCCAGCAATGTGTATACTGTGTACACATTGCAGGCTCACTGTAAGTTCTTGCTGGGCAGTAGATGTATACCTTCGGCTCAGCGTCAGCTGTTCTCCCGGCTCTGTAGCCCTGAGAACAGCTGATCCCAACATTCACATAAGGACGATCGCAGAGGGTGTCAGGAGGAGTGACATCCGCTGGGATCTGTCCCTTACTGCAGGTACTAATACTCCCAACATGGAGCACACTCTGCTCCATGCTGGGAGCTGTAGTACCTGCATTAATAGACATATCGCAGCAAGTGTAACTTCTGACACCCGCTGCGATCTGTCTATTAATGCAGGTACTACAGCTCCCAGCATGGAGCAGAGTGTACTCCATGTTGGGAGTAGTAGTACTTGTATCAAAGGAAAGATCACTGCGGATATCATTCCTGACACCCGCGGTGATGCTCCTGTATAATGTATGGATGCGGCGGCCGCTCTCCTATGGTCCCCTGCACAGCCGTATATATACACATATTCCTAATTCACACAGAGAGTGGTGATTGGCTGGAACCATCTGGCCAATCACAGCTCTGCGGGAAATATGAATATGTGCATATATACGTGAGTGCAGGGGACCATAGATGAGCGGCCGCCGCATCTATACATTATACAAGAGGATCGCAACGAACCCTGGCGATCTGTCAATTAGTACAGGCAACTACTACTCCCATCATGGAACAGTGTGTTTCATGCTGGGAGTAGTAGTACTATCTAAAAAATGTAAAAAAATAAGTGAAAAACATGCACACACTACATTTTTATTATTGTCGGCTATGTTTTTAGTGCTTTACCCGCTCACATAAATTGATCCCTGTTTAAAAATTAATAAACATTTGATAATAAAAAAGATACATTTCGTTAGATACAACTTTTTCCACCACTACTGTATCTTTTTTTATAATTTTTTTGTTATTAGAATGAATTCTTTACGTTCGTTTACGGATAACGAATGCATTCGTTATTTACCGCATGCATTCGTTACTTTGCTATTTGTATTATCGTGGCTATTCGGGAATGTTCAAAATATGTTTTCGTGCATTCGGATCGGTCCAAATGCCCAAAAACGGTAAAATTCAGTAAATTAGACATTCGTGCCGAACCGAATTGCACATGTCTAACAGTGAGACGTAAAATGATAAAACAGGTTATGTTCCCAGAATGATAACCCCGAGCATAGGCAAAACTAAAAAATATGCCCAACCCAAACTTTATGCTCTGAATCATCATTCTGGGGATGTGATGTGTGTGGTCATCCCTAACCTGTTACCTCAAATACGCACCCCGCTCAGGTGGAAAGAGAGCGCTGTGCATTATAGGCAACATAAAAAAGGCCCGGATGATTGTGACTCAGTGACCCATGACCCATTTTTGGAAAAAAATACCCCCATAGGTCTTTTATTTATTTTATTTTATTTTTTGTTATGAAACCTTTTTTAGGGCAATTTAGTGGTTTATGGGGTTAAAACTTTGAATGTACTCTGGACTTGGGGTAAAATTATGGGAAATTAAAATGAAAAGGGAAAATTTTGTACTGCATGGAAGCGTGATACTCCCTGCAGAGGCCCGGATGATCGGGTCAAGTGTCACATTGAGTGGTGGTGTCCTTCCGTATCCCCCTCTTGTTACACACTGCATTTTTTCTGGGATCGTCCCTTCTTTCCCGTGTGGGGGACTTCACCTGGAAAGTATTGGCCTGGGACGATCCTGGCACCTAAAACTTCAGTTCCTTGGGATCTCTGGCCTGCTCTTTCCTGGTCACCAAAGATCAGGGTCTTTAGGACTTCTTCTTGGAACTGGAGGTATGTCCCTGTGTTGCCAGCATGCTCGGAAAGTACAAAAGAGTTGTACATGGCAACCTGTACCAAATAGACCACCAACTTTTTTGTACCATACCCGTGTTTTGTGCATGGAATTATATGGCTTGAGGATTTCATCAGAGAGATAAACTTCCCCCCAAATACTGATTGTAGCCCAGAATACAATCAGGTTTGAGGACCGTTGTTGTGGTACCTCGCACAGGGACAGGTGAGCTGCCATTACCATGAATTGTGGTCAGCATAAGGACATCCCTCTTATCCTTATCCTGAGCAGCAACAGGTTTTCATGGGTAAGGGCACGGGACTCACCCTTGCGCATAGGTGTCTTAACAAAATTTAGAAGGTGGCCTCTCTGGTTCTTCACAAGCGGACAATCATCTGGCGGCAAGGGACGTGAACAGAGGGATGCCGGTATGAAAGTTGTCCACGTACAAGTGGTAACCCTTATCCAGCAATGGGTGCACAAGGTCCAAAACGATTTTCCAGCTAACACCCAGAGTGGGGGGACATTCTGGGGGTTCAATATGGGAATCTCATCCTTCACATACTCTAAACTTGTAAGTGTACCCTGAGGTACTCTCATAAAGTTTGTAGAGTTTCACGCCATATCGCACCCGCTTCAAGGGAATATACTGGCGGAAGATGAGTCTCCCCTTAAAACTGATAAGAGACTCATCTACTGAGAGCTCCCTGTACGTAGGCCTTCAAAAATTATCTGTGTAA
Source organism: Hyla sarda (assembly GCF_029499605.1). Classification (NCBI taxonomy): domain Eukaryota; kingdom Metazoa; phylum Chordata; class Amphibia; order Anura; family Hylidae; genus Hyla; species Hyla sarda. Next base: position 150,568,741 of record NC_079195.1, on the reverse strand, counting down.
TGGAGGCATTACCGAATGGCCTCGAACCGCTTCCGTGTAATGACCATACTGTAAAGCGGGGTCTGGTAGAGGACGTCCCCGCTCCAGTACTGCCTGACACTGGGTTTTTTGACCAGACCCATGTACGAAGTCCCAAAATGTCCTCATTTCGACTGCATTAATGGTGTACCATTCATTGGACCTAGCCAAAAATCAATCAGGGTGGTGGGCAATGAACTGTTGGGCATACAAGTTCATTTGCTCCACCATATGATTGACAAAGTCGTCACTGAAAAAATAACTAAAATAGTCTATTTCAGTATCAGTGTCAATCCGGATTCCTGAGTCACCAACACACTCAGGAATCAGTGGCTTATACCCCTCTGGGGGTCTCCAGACAGGTTCACCGGAAGGGGGCTCCGGTACGCTTGTCTGGGGGGTCGGACTGCTATTATAAGCGATATGGACATTCGTACTAGTATCGGCCACTGGGTGACTTTCATGGGGGGTGCGTGGCCTCACCTGGCGGCATCTCTACCGCCATACAGGGGACTCATCAGTGCTAGATGATGAGGAGAACAAGGAAGAACACAGAAAAGTAGGATCTTCCTCTTCCTCACTGGCAGATTCGGAGTCGGAAGCAAATAAAGTGTATGACACGCCGTTATAAAAATTTTTAAAAAAATGTTGCAGCCAAACAGTCCAGCACCTGTATATGCGAACCTTTAGATGCTGTGATAAACTTCTAAATTGTGGCATCTAAAGGGTTTATGCCAGAAATCAGTGATTATGCCGATGTCTGGCATTAATGGTATCTTTCACACTAGGGCCTAATATGAAGGAGAAATAATCTCCCTAAGGTCTCCATTTTGTCAGAAGATATAATAACAATATCATAACTTAATTATGAATTATTATTTTTGGTCAACAATAGAGATGAGTGAATGTTAGAGAAATTTGATTTGGCCGATTCGCCAATTATTATATTTTTTTTTATTGTTTCGATCCGAATAAATTCTTGGCAAATTTTAATAGTAATGTATATTAATAATGTGTTTAATAAAGTGTGTGTGTTTCACTTTTTTTTCTCTATTTCTTCAAAATTTTAGTGGTACCTGTGCTAATAGACAGATCGCCCCAGGTGTTACTCCTCACACCCCTGCGATCGTCCTGTATAATGTTTAGATGTAAATACACTACTAATAAAAAAAATGTAAAAAATTAATTATTAAAAATATATTATAATTGAAAGAGAAAAAAAAATGTTAATGTTCATTTTTTAACAGGGATTAATTTATGTGGACTGACAGGTACCTGAAAATGTAGCCGACAATTGTGAAAATGTAGTGTGTGTGTGTTTTTCACTTATTTTTTTTCTTTTTTTTAGGTAGTACTACTACTCCCAGAATGGAACACACTGTTCCATGATGGGAGTAGTATTTCCTGTACTAATAGACAGATCACCCCGGGTGTCACCCCTGACACCCGATGCGATCGTCCATAATATAGCAGAGATGTGGAGCGGCTCTATACAGCGCTCGCATCATTGCACTATACTCCGGACCGGTCATTCATATTTTCCGCCCAGAGTGAGGATTGGCCGGATGGTGGCAGCCAATCACTGTTCTCAGCGGGAAATATGAATGAGATGCGAGCACAGGAGAAAGCCACTCTGCATCTCGGGGATGAAGTATGATCGCAGTGGGTGACAGGAGTGACAACCACTGTGATCTGTCCTTAACTGCAGGTACTACTGCTGCCAACATGGAGCACACTCTGCTCCATGCTGGGAGCTGCAGTACATGCATTAATAGACAGATCGCAGTGAGTGTCACTCCTGACACCCCCTATGATCCTTCTGTACAAGTGGGGGTTTGCTGAAACAGTTAACCTAATTTGTGGGAGGAGTCTGGTCCTTATATACCCACCTCATCCACACAGGTGCTGTCGGCAGCATGCAAGGCATCATTCTGATCGGTTTCCTATCTAGGCCAGTGGTCATTTCCGGTTCCTACATTCCCCATCTATCAGGTACAGGGGTCAGGTAAGAGCGCAGCTTGCCTGCGCCATGGTTAGGTTTGTCACTACAGCAGGTATGAATGTTGACTTCGGGGGCTCGGCAGCCCAGGCAGCCGTGCGGCGGGCGGCTAGCTAGGTATTACATGTGCACGAGCCCACTTTGTTTACTCGGTGCCATGGTTACTGGCATACATGTGGCATCTAGAGAGAGGGAGGAAGGCGCCTCATGTGCGGGATCAGTAGATCTTGTTGGTGGGGGTAGGGGACGGTAATTCCCAAGCCGCTTACCAAAATTGGTTGTGCGCCCACACACAACAAGGTAAAGTGCAGAAGAAGTAGAGAGGAAGGTCCACCGCAGCCCTCCTGGGTAAGAGTAAAATCAAAACCGAATGACCAGGGAGTCAGGAGTTTGTCTGGCGCAGAGAGGAACTGTCAGGCAGCCAAGTAAAATCAATGGATTTATTAGATGCAACGCGTTTCGCTGCGCATGCGCAGCTTCATCAGGCATGACAAGAGAAGGCTGGTAACAGATATATATATACCTCCAGGAATTAACCATTAGAGTACTTTTTGAAAGAGTTGTTACATAAAATTACAAATCCACATATGAATGTGACAATGTATGAAAAATATATAAATAGATATAAATAAATATAAACAGACAAAAGTCACAAAAATAATAATGAAACAATAATATAAAAGCACAATGGAATTATATATATATATATATATATATATATATATATATATATATATATATATATAATATAATTATCGCATGTGGTGTGAATATACCACCACAAGCGACTCTAGCGCCTAGTCACCGGTGCGGCATTCAACAACGCAAGTTGGATATTATTTTAATATATATAATATAAAAGAATAAGGACCTATAAGGTGCTATGTATATTAGTTCAAAAGAGTAAAAAATTGATTTGTATATCACTATATTATTATATGAAAAATAAACAGTGCGGTGAAACAAATCGCAACTGACCAGAGGGTGATGTATGAACACTATTTAGAGAAAGTGAAAAAAATGAACTAGAATAACTAATATAGCACCCGGCGAAAACGCAGGGTGTGAATATTCATAAAGATCCAAATTTACAAACATGATATAAATAAATAAAGGATGCAAAAGTTTCTGTATGCAGAAAGGAAGGGAAAACAAAAAGCAGAACATGGATAATAAAACATAAAGAATACATGTGGCATGGGAGTGTTGCAGAACGGCATCTGTGCACAAGTCCTGCTTTGGGTACACTGCATACTAGTTACAGGCGCACACACTGTCATATGAACATTGTGGAGCGGTGTGTGAGGAGAAGTTGCTGAACCCCGCTTTGCAATTTACTGAGGAGCATTCCTGGGCGCCTCGCACGGTTGCCAGGGCTGACATTCTTCAGGAAGGTGATTGATTAAACATTTCTTGTTTTGCTGTTCAGGTTATCCGGTTATGTAACTTACATAAGCTGTCCCTATATACAGGAATGTATCTATTGTGGTACCGTTACATGTGTGCAGGAGTGTGTCTGCTGTGGTACTGCTCCTGTATACGTTGTTCATGTTGGAGGTCAGGTGTGATAGGATGTCCTTGCTGATGTTACCACATGGTATTCCAGATTCTTGTTGCACAATGTGCCACACGTTTCCTTACAGCGTTCTGTGTTACGTTACCATACACGCCTATATTTCCCTGCATTTATCACGCATACGGTTCATACAGGATAACACATATTAATTTCATCCAGGTACTGACATCACTTAAGTTTCCATGGTCACGGCTACATTCTACACAACTACACCACCATGATTGTGTTTCCACTCAGTTGCAATAGCAGTTAACGAGCAAAACCGCGTACTGCCATATGTTCCAACACAGTATACCACGCTTATCTTCCACATAGTTTTCCGTGCTTATGTCCCACACAGTATACCATGCTTATCTTCCACATAGTGTTCCGTGTTTACGTCCACATAGCATACCACGCTTATCTTCCACATAGTGTTCCGTGCTTATGCCCACTCAGTATACCATGCTTACCTTCCACATAGTGTGCCATGCTTATGTCCCACACAGTATACCATGCTTACCTTCCACATAGTGTTCCATGCTTATGTCTCACACAGTATACCACGCTTGTGTTCAACACAGCATTACTCAGGTTCCTACTCAGTGTACATGCATATGCTTCCCTAGCGGTTTAACATGTACATCTTCCTTTAATATCACCCACATATTTCTTACTGTATTGTTTTCATGGCTTATGGTCATGTATTTTCATGTTCAGTGCTGTCATGTTACTCTTATTTTTCTCATTGAACATGAGTCATTTTACCCCCTAACGTTTACACTACGCAAATATTCCTATAGCAGGCACATTACGCATAAAATTATATATATCTCTCTGGAGCTGTCACATGGTGCATACGTGACTATGACATTTATGCTACATTAGTACCCATGGAATGCGTTACCTGAGCTGATACCATGATTCACGTTATAATATCAATATTCAGTACCAGGCGTTGATACCATAGCGTATGTACTGTGCTCGTTTTGGTATAGTTAATATACTGGGCTTTGTGTTAATATAGCCGATACTTTTTCCATTTCATAGCTGTGATGTGGTGCATTTTGTCCCTATAGTGGTCATACGGTGCTTATGTTACTGTAGCTGATAATTTGCATTACACAACTAGTAACTATATGCTATGTGGTAGTGCTATTAACTGATATATACGGTACATTATTGTTACTTGGGGCTCATGTTACTGTAGCACATATCCTGGGCATTTAACATTATTTTAGCTGACATATGGGTCTATGTTACTACTGTTGGTAATTTGTGTTTGTTACTGTGGCTTATATATACTGTGTATTAGTGGTTAATTAGCTGTTATGTTGAACATTAATGTTGTTCAGGGCCTATGTCACTATAAGCTCATATACAGTGCCTTGATGTTTCCAGAGAAGTTTTACGTAGCTTACGTTACTTGAAGTGATACACCATGCTTCAACGTTAACGATTCCCTACAGTATCATATACATATACATACCGTTCCCTACAGGGTACTATGCATGCAGTTTCTTACAGTGTTACATACGTACGGTTCCATACAGTGTGACGCACACCGTTCCCTGCAGTGTATGTTTCCTACTGTCCCGTTCTTTTGGTTCAGCTCTGTCATGTTATGCTTACGTCATGTACGCTAGGTTGTTTTACCCCTTAGCTCTTTATGTTCAGTGTGGTTGGAGGCTGATTGCTGTTGTTAATCCGTATAGCCTCATCTTTATAGTTTCCTTTCTGATCTTTACACATGCCTTATTACAGCCAGTTTGATCTCACCATTTCAGGTAAGCTTTAAGTCCTCACTTACATGCCTTTTGTACATCACACGCTCCCGTGAGAGAGAGGCTGCCCGACAATCCTCGAGCCTTCATATTGTTGTAATTGTTGTAATTCCTTTGTACATTACATTCTACATTGTACATTCTTGTCTGGGGCAGATTGTATCCACGAGCCTCTTGTCGTCTTTTGTTTTGTACATCAAATATGCCCCTGTTAGAGGCAGATCGCTTATGTTATACGGTGTTTACGTTACTTCAAGTGATATTCCATGCTTCAACGTTAATGGTTCCCTATAGTGGGACATACATATGGTTCCCTACAGTGTCGCAAATACAATACATACGGTTACCTAGAGTGACATACACACTGTTCCCTACAGGATGCTATGCATACAGTTCCTTGCAGTGTGACATACATACAGTACCATACAGTGTGACATACGTACGATTACGTACAGTGTGACATACTTACATTTCCCTACAGGGTAATACGCATACAGTTCCTTACAGTGTATGTTCCATAGTTCATTGTCTCATTCTTTTGTTTCAGCTCTGTCATGTTATGCTTACGTTTTGTACGCTAGTTAAGTATTTTAGGCTGTAGTCATAGTATTACACTCCCGTTTTCATGTGCTTAAGTCAGGCATATTAGGCTGTTATAGTGTCACGTTGTTTTTGTAGGCAGGTCAGGTATGGTAAAAATCACTATAGTTGGCAACATTCCTAGGATACCCAAGCAGGTATGACCAGGTTGTTTTACCTCTTAGCCCCATATGTTCGGTGTGGTCGGAGGCTGATTGCTGTCCTCAATTCGTAAAGCCTCATCTTTATAGTTTCCTTTTTCGTCATTTTATACACCTTGTTACAGTCAGTTTGACCTCACCATTCCAGGTAAGCTTTAAGTTGTCACTTTACATGCTTTCGTACGTGATATGCTCCCGTGAGAGATAGGCTGCCCGACAATCCTCAAGCCATCAAATTGTTTTCATTCCTTTGTACATTACAAATGTTCTTGTTTGGGGCAGTTTGTATCGTCAATCCACGAGCCTCTTGACGTCTTTTGTTTTTGTACGTCACATGCGCCCCTGTTAGGGTCAGATTGCTTGACAATCAACGAGCATCATGTTGTTTCCGTTTGTGCGTTACGTATGATTCTGTCTGAGGCATATTGCACAGTCAGTCCACGAGCCTCATGTTGTCGTCATCTCTATCTTCCTTTTATGTTTGTTACTATGCCTCTCATTGTGATCTTAGTTGTACACATCTTAGTGTTAAAGGGGTACTCCAGTGCTTACACATCTTATCCCCTATCCAAAGGATAGGGGATAAGATGCCTGATCGCGGGAGTCCTGCAGCTGGTGACGCCCGTGATCATGCTCCGCCCCTCAATGCAAGCCTATGGGGGCTGATTACAAACGGGGTGCCGCGTGCATGATCACGGGCGTCCCCAGCTGTGGAACTCCCGCGTTCAGGCATCTTATCCCCTATCCTTTGGATAGGGGATAAGATGTGTAAGCATCGGAGTACCCCTTTAAGTTTTTTGGTGTGGAGGTAACTTCTGGGCCTTTTGTTGTAGGTTTGTCTTGTCAAACATGTACCTGTCGGTATATTTGCCCATATTGGTCTTTGTAACCTGTTGGTCATGTATATTTTCTTTTGCGATAAGCCTCAGGCTCAGCAGTAATTATCTTCTTTACACCTGCATGTATGAGGATACTGCCTTACTGGTACATGAAACCTCAGGTTAAGTACGTTATAACATAGAGTGTAGGGCAACCTGTTGACAGCAAGCCATGAGGAAACCTAGCTTGATAAAACCTTAAAAAACATACTTGGCTACTACTCGAAAGAGCTCAGCATCCGTGGGAGGGGTGCTCTATCTTAAGGATTACACTCAGAAAGGCACTGTGGAGAGCCTCGAGAAGCCATTAAGAGGCCTTGGTGATTGGTACTCATGAATAGTAAGGAGGAGTAAAGGGGGGGAAACGGAAGGGGGGGAGAGAGGTAGAAGGTGAGGAGTAAGGGGGTAGAGAATAGGAGGAAACGAAAGGAAAGAAAGTCATAGAAAGTCTAGAGCAATCGGGAAACCCACGGGCATCATTGCAGCAACACCAGCAGTAGAATTGAGAGTGTATGGTAAAGGTACAGGGTTAACTTCCAGATCTACAGGTGAAGGGTCTCAAAGTCAGGTGAGGACATAAACTCCATCCAGGGCCTCCAAATTCCATAGAATCTGTCTAACTGGTTCCTTGAGTCAGCTAAGAGTTCCTCCATCCTGCAGATGTGGGAGACCTCCTGAAGCCAGGACGAGATGGAAGGGGGGGAAGGTGATTTCCACAGTCTTGGGATAACCGCTCTGACCGCCAGCAAGAGATGGTAAGGTAGTCTTGCGGAGGAGCCGGGTAAGGAGCTCGGGGTTATAGAGAGGAGGAGCAGTGTAGGGGATTTAGGAATCGTGTGAGAAACTAGCCTGGAGACTATATCTAGTGCTTGAGACCAGAAGGGGGCTAGGGCCAAACAGTCAAGCCATATGTGTGTCATGGTGCCACCAGGGTTCCCGCAATGCCAGCAGACATCAGCAACATTCGGGTACATGCGTGCAAGGAGGGAGGGAACACGGTACCACCTTGAGATTATTTTATAATTGGTTTTGTGCGCCTTACAAGACGTGGAGGATCTATGACATCTCGAGAATGCCAGTTTCCAGTTCCTCTCAGAGATTGAGCACCCTAACTCTCTTTCCCAGGCTGAACAGAACGCCATAGGGTCTTTTGTGCAGGATTCTAGGAGGAGAGAGTAAATGGTGCTAATTGCGTGGCCTATAGGTTCAGGGGAGACGCAGAGGTGTTCAAACGGGGTGAGGTTTCTATGAAGCTGTAAGTTGATAGTATTGCAGTTGTTGTGTAGGTGTTGGTAGGGCGGTCCGGAAAAAGTCAGAGATAGGCTTCAGACCCGTCTGGGTGAGTAAGTCATGGAGCACAGGGGCATCGTCCCTGCAAAAGGACATGTGGATGAGTTGTGTGCCGGTGGAAAAGCAGGGTTGCCAAATAAAGGGACTTACGGGCCCGAAGCGGAGGCAATGAGTAAGCGTTTCAGGTAGGTTCTATAAGCCGAAAGCAAGGATGCCATCACAGGGGGGAGGTCTTGCGAGAGTCTTCTAGGGTACAGGTTACTAGGTAACCAGAGTAGCGACTTAAGGTCCGTCTTCGAGGCCCTACTTTCAAGCATTACCCACTGCTTTTCCGCCCCCATTTTATGGAAGCTGTCTAGGACTCTGGTCAGAATCGCTGCTAAGTAGTATGAGATAAAGTCCGGGAGCGCTAAGCCTCCCTTGTCCTTCCTTCTGATCCATATCTGTCTGGCTCGGCGGGGGTGGCGCTGAGCCCAAACAAAGCCAGACTACAGCGTAGAGATCTCCTGCAGAAATGAGAGAGGCAGTGAGATCGGGATACTCAAGAACAAGAATAGCAGCCGTGGTAGCAGGTTCATCTTAAAAACATTAATTCTGCCAAGCCATGAGAAATCCCTGCGCTCCCATCTAGCCAGGTCAGAGCAGAGCGTGTGAAGAAGTGGTGGGAAGTTTAATCGGTACGTATCTAATAGATCTGAGGGAACATTGGTGCCAAGGTATTGAAGGGAGTGGGTCTGCCACCTAAACGGGTATGATGCTTTCAGGAAGCGAAGAATGTGCGGGGGTATGGAGATGTTCAAGGCTTCACATTTCGTAGTGTTAAGTTTGTAATTGCTTACCACTGAGTATTGACGGAGGACACTCAACAGGGAGGGCAGCGACACCATCGGGGAGGACAAGAACAGTAACAAATCATCTGCAGAGGCCGAACATTTGTAATGGCACGGTGACAGAGAGATCCCACGGATATCGGGGTGTTGTCTGATAGCTATCAGTAAGTGTTCCTTACGGAGGACAAATAGTAGTGGGGAAAGAGGGTATCCTTGTCGCGTGCCATTACAAATGGAGAAAACATCAGAAAGCTGGCCATTTATACGGAGCTGGGCTTGGGGGTTATTATATAAGGTCATAATACGTTGACTCATTGTCTCACCCAACCCAATCTGAACGAGGGAGGCCGCCAGGAACTACCTGTCCACCTGATCAAAGGCTTTCTCCGCATCGAGGGACAAGAGCATAAGAGGGATCCCACGACGCTTAGCATAGTGGATAGTGGAGAACGCTCTCAGTGTGTTATCCCTAGCCTCTCGCACCGAACGAAGCCAACCTGATCTGGGTGGATGAGAGATCCTAGGTGGTCTGCCAATCTGTTTGCTTTGAGTTTTGTAAACAGCTTGGCATCCACATTGATTAGAGAGATCGGCCTGTAACTAGGGCAGAGGAAGGGATCCTTACCCTCTTTAGGAATAACCATCACATAAGCTCTCATAAAGGAGGGAGGGAGTGGAGTGGATCGAGAGACACCATTGAAAGCCATGAGAAGAGGAGTCAAGAGTTCCGCATGGAGTGCTTTATAAAACTTAGCTGTGTACCCATCAGGGCCCGGGCTTTTCCCTGCCGGTAGAGCCGACTCCAGTTCATCAGGGGTGAAGGGTGTCTCCATTGCTTCAACTACTGTCCTTGGGAGGGAGGGAAGAGCTGTTGAGGCTATGCAATGATGGAGAGAGGGGGGGTCTGGAGTTGGGTCCCCCACTGCAGCCAATTTGGGTAAATTGTAAAGACTAGTGTAATATGTGTGAAATGTATTGAGAATTTCAGGGGTAAGGTAGGATGTGGAGCCTGAGGCCGTCTTGAATGCATGTATACAAGTAGATGACGTTTTCTGACGGAGGGCGGCAGCCAAAAGACGACCTGACTTATTGCTCCACTCATAAAACACCTTGCCCGTGAGCTGTCTGTAATAACGATGTTTAGAGTTCATGAGATCTAGTAAATTGTGGTGTACTTTTATCAGTTCTCGATAAGCTTGTTCCTGTTGGGAGTGTTTGTGTTGCGTCTCCAGAGCCTGTAAGGTCAGGGTTAGCAACTGAAATTTAGCCGAGGCTTCCCTCTTCAACCTAGCCCCATGCCTCATCAGGACTCCTTGGAGAATGCACTTCAGGACGTCCCACTTCACAGTGAGAGCAGTCTGATCAGATGCATGGTCACTGACAAATTGGAGCACAGTGTCTTTTAGGTTCTGGAGACAAAGCGTGTCCAGCAGAAGAGACTCATTCAGTCTCCAGGAGGCCTGAGGCTTGGTCAAGGCGTGGTCGGACAGCATCACAAGTCCAATGGAGGCCATGGTGACGGTTTGTAGAAGATGGTGTGGGAAAAATATATAATCTATTCTGCTGCAGGAGTTTCTAGGGTGAGAGTAAAAGGTATAATCTCTGTCCTGTGGATGCAGTATTCGCCATACATCTGCAAGTTGCATGTCATGCAGCGTTCTGCTCATTGCCCTCAATTTGGAATGTGAAATGGAAGAGTGTCACGTGGAGGTGTCACATGTAGGGAAGAGGGGGATATTAAAGTCTCCACACAGGATAATGGCTCCCATCGCGAAGGCACGCAGTGTCTCCAAAGTCGTGTGTAGGAAGGATACTTGTGCATGATTGGGAGCGTAAACTGAAGCTATAGTGAAAAGGCGATCCGCTATGGTGCAGTTAATAAAAAGGTACCTGGCTTCGGGGTCCGTTTTAGTGGAAGTGATCTGTACTGGCAGGGACCTATGGAAGGCTATGGACACACCTTTCGTCCTGGCTTCGGGGTTGGTGCTGTGTGACCATAGGGGAAAATATCTAGACGTGAGGAGGGGTGTGGCCTTCATTAAAATGGGTCTCTTGCAAAGCAAGAATGTGTACCTTTTGTTTCTGAAAGGAGTATAGCAGTTGGGTCCTCTTCTCGGGGGTATTAAATCCCTGTACGTTCAATGATGCAACTTTAATATCTACAGCCATGGCGTATGTGTGGGGTGTTGGTCAACTTACTCAGATGCCCAGGGGTCACTCCATCGTCCAATCTGAGAGGCATGGCTGCGCTGGAACAGGTAGACCTAGAAGAAAATAGAAGGGAGAAAGAAAAAGTAAGGACAGAGGTGAAACTGGGAAGCTGGCGCATACACACAACAGCATAGGTACTAAAGAGAGTGGCTATATGGGCCCATAAAGATGCCATGACCAGCACGGCACACAACCTGACGGATCCATCTGCTGGTTACCCTCTTGGCCCCAATTAGATCGTTGTGGTTAACCGCAGACACCTCTCCATTCCATTCGTACGGGTGGTCGTCGTTCGCCGACCACGAGGCCGCGGCCGTTTTTCGGACCCGAAGAAAAATCATCAGTGTTCGGTACAAATCCTATGGAACTAAAAATGGACCCTTTATCAACCATATACCGCTGGAAGCTGCCGCCCGCCTTCTATTTCGTCCTTTATATGTTCCCAATTACTATTGGGACAGCGCTTTCGTTATTTCTAGCTATGGAAGGAGTTTGACTGATTTGCTGATCGGGAGCGGCCGCATTCGTATCCTCCGGTCGGGAGTTGGACGGTCGGTTGGAACCAACCTGAGTTCCTGGAGAAGGGGATCATTCCAAGAGGCGGCTTCCTCTACCTGTCGGGGAGTGTTGAAACAATTGGTGGCAGACGGCGGGACGAATCCCATCGCCCAGAAGGCCAGCTACACATCCCAGGATGGAAATGCAGTATGGAGAATTAAGGCAGGCTATCCTTAAATATATATTGGAAGGCAGATCAGAGGACGATCAGCGAGTAATCTCAAGAAAAGAGTGATTATTGCCATATTATTGGAAATGGATGCGGCACAGGAAATGGAGAGAGCTAATGTGCCTGGCATACTGGATTTAACACCCGAGGAGGTACAATTTAACCGGGCAATCCAGATAAGGCTGGCACACTTCGGCCCCATCCCTGCAGCACATAATGTAGTGCAGGTGCAAGCAGCAGTAGCAGCTCAGCAGGCGCCCCAGGGAAGAGGAGCCGCAGCAGCAGAGGTACCCAATAACAATATTGGAAGGAGGAAGGTACCCTTTGCTGCATTTAAAAATGTTGTTGATTAAGAAGGAGAGATTGACGAGTTCCTGTCTGATTTTGAAAGGCAGTGTGCCTTATACCAGGTATCCACAGAAGAATGGGTCACCATCCTCTCTGGGAAGTTATCCCGCCGGGCCAGTGAAGCGTTTTGGGCCATCTCAGAGGAGGAAATTACAAGTTATCGGGCAGTAAAGGATGCCCTTTTGTCCAGATACGCTGTAACCCCTTAGGCGTACCGGCAGTGATTCCGGGACACTAACAAATAAGCTGGCGATTCCTATGTGGAGTGGGCATGAACCGACCTTTGTTAGCTGGGATTTCCCGGAGGAGTTTGGGAGGGAACCCCAAGCAGATCCGACGCTCCAGAAGTACAGAGACAGGGCGGATACTGGAGAAGGAGTAGATGGGGAGCGGTATGAGTGGGTAGGGGACAGGTTATATAGGATCCGTAAGCCTTCCCCAAAGAGTGTTGCCCCTCCGCCGAATCCACAGCTGGTAGTACCCGCAAAATACCGGCAGGAGATTCTGTGGATAGGGCATGATGTTCCGCTAGCTGGACATCTAGGATCCCGCCGCACAGCCTATAGGATCCTGCAGAACTTCTTTTTGTCAAATTTCAATCAGGCTGTGCAGATATATTGTAGTACGTGTGACACTTGTCAATGGGTAGGAAAGCGGGGGGACCACCCAAGAGCTAAGCTTATGCCTATGCCTATAATTGGGGAGCCCTTTGCCCGCATAGCCGTTGACATTGTAGGTCCACTGTAGGTCCAGGGCTAGTCCATCCGGTAAGAAATATATTCTCACCGTGGTGCACTACTCCACCCTTTACCCAGAGGCAGTAGCGCTGTCTAATATAGAGGCAGAGACAGTTGCTGATGCCCTGGTTAGGATTTTTACCAGGGTTGGGTTCTCTAAGGAGATTCTCTCTGACCAGGGAACCCAATTTACCGCTGTGCTCACCCAACAACTGTGGAAGGTGTGCGGCATTAAACCACTGCTTAGCTCACCTTATCATCCACAGACTAATGGTCTCTGCGAGCGATTTAATGGCACCCTCAAACAGATGTTGAGGACCTTTTCCGACACTTGCAGAGACTGGGAGCGATTCCTGCCTCATCTGTTGTTTTCCTACAGAGAGGTGCCCCAGGAATCTACTGGGTTCTCCCCCTTTGAGTTGCTATATGGGAGAAGGGTCCGCGGACCCCTAGATCTCATTAGAGGCCACTGGGAGGGGGAGACAGAGCAAGAAGGGACCCCCATAGTGCCGTATGTCCTGAAACTCCGGGACCGCATGGAGAAACTGTCTCTGATGGTAAGAGAAAATCTCCAGGTGGCCCAGGGGAGACAGACGAGGTGGTACGATCAGGGTGCCCGACAGCGTGTCTTTCAGGTTGGGCAGAAAGTGCTAGTGCTCAAACCTGTGAAGGCGAACAAGATGCAAGCATCTTGGCAGGGCCCGTATAAGGTGTTAGCTCAGGTATGTGATACTACCTACCTTATAGCCAGCTGTTCAGATGAGAGGATCCAGCGATCATTTCATGTGAACATGCTGAAGGAGTATCAGGAAAGACCGGAGGATATCGCTGCAGTATGTGCCCCTGCTGCAGACGATACAGAGAGTTTACCCTTACCCGATTTGTTAGAGAGGGACTCCCAGACTGACCTTACCAGCCTTGTACAGCTAGGTGACCGAATGAGCCCCACAGAGAAGGGACAGGCAAGACAGCTTCTGTGGGAGAAGCAGGCGGCATTCTCCCAAGAGCCCGGCTACACTACCCTAGCTGTACATAAGGTAGAGACCCCTGGACAGAACCCTCTGCGACAACCCCCTTACCGTATCCCTGAAGCAGTCCGAGAAGGAATGCGGAAGGAGATACAGGAGATGACCCAGCTTGGGGTCATCGAACCCTCCGATAGCCCGTGAGCTTCACCTGTAGTCCTGGTGCCTAAGAAGGATGGGACCACCCGGTTCTGTGTGGACTACAGGTGACAATGAGCGGACCACCACTGATGCCTACCCAATGCCCCGGGTAGATTAATTATTAGACAACATTGCCAGGGGGCGCTATCTGACCACCATAGACCTGTGTAAAGGCTACTGGCAGATTCCCCTGGCCGAGGATGCTATCCCCAAGTCGGCCTTCATCACCCCATTTGGCTTGTACCAATTTAAGGTCATGCCATTTGGGATGAAGAATGCCCCGGCTACCTTCCAGCGCATGGTGGATAGACTTCTCAATGGATTCCAGGAATTTGCTTGTGCATACCTGGATGACATTGCGATCTACAGTGGGTCCTGGGAGGAACACCTGGTGCATGTAGGGGTAGTCCTGACATTGAAGCCAGCCAAGATAGAGGCAGTAGCTAACTGGCCCACATCTATCACTAAGACCCAGGTGCTAGCCTTCCTAGGGACAGCAGGGTACTATAGACTCTTTGTCCCCGACTACAGCACTATTGCCAAACCCCTGACTGACCTGACCAAGAAAAATCTCCCTAAGCAGGTCCTGTGGTCTCCAGCTTGTGAAGCTGCGTTTCAAGCCATTAAACAAGCTCTTGTGAATGCCCCTGTCCTGGCTGCCCCAGTCCCTAACAAATGGTTTCTCGTCCACACAGATGCTTCCATGTTTGGACTGGGGGCTGTGCTGAGCCAGGTCGGGGAAGATGGAGGAGAACACTCTGTCGCATATCTCAGTAGAAAGCTGTTACCCCGAGAAGTGAGTTATGCGGCAGTGGAGAAGGAATGCTTGGCCCTGGTATGGGCATTGAAAAAGTTAAGCCCTTATTTGTATGGACAGGAATTTTCCCTTGTGATGGACCACAATCCCCTAGTCTGGCTTAACCAAGTTTCAGGAGACAATGGAAGACTGCTGCGGTGGAGTTTGGCCTTACAACCATATAACTTCACCATCAGCTACCGACCCGGTAAGCAGAACGGGAATGCAGATGGATTTTCTCGGCAAACCAACGTTCTTACCACCTCCTAGTCCGGTCATCCCAAAGTTGACCCGTCAAAAGGGTCAAGCCGGGTCTGTCGGAGTGTCCCACAAGGGGGGAGCTGTGTGACGGATCCATCTGATGGTTACCCTCTTGGCCCCAATTAGAACGTTGTGGTTAAACGCAGACACCTCTCCATTCCATTCGTACGGGTGGTCGTCGTTCGCCGACCACGAGGTGGCGGACGTTTTTGCAACCCGAGGAACAATCAGCAGTGTTCGGTACAAATCCTATGGAACTAAAAACAGACCCTTTATCTACCAAACACGTCTGGAAGCTGCCGCCCGCCTTCTATTTCGTCCTTTATATGTTTCAATGTGTTTTCTTGTTGTGTTCTGGGATGGCGATTGTCTCTGTTCTGGGAGATAATTGGATTTCTTCGTCCTAGGAGATAATTGGATTTCTTCCCAGTTGTCTGGGGGATAGAGAGGAGGGAGGTATGGGTAAAGTGGGAAGGGCTTATGTTGAAGCCACTGCGATTGGCTACTGTCCACTATGTTTTACAGTCTTCCATCAGGTCCCCTAGGGGAGTGTCCACCTGGTGGAGACCTTCATAAATACTGGGAAGTTAGCCCCATTAAATTCATTCCTGTTTGACCCTCAAGACGGAGCTGGTCTCATTTGTGAGGGGATTACTATTGGGACAGCGATCTCGTTATTTCTAGCTATGGAAGAAGTTCGACTGATTTGCTGATTGGGAGTGGCCGCGTTCGTATCCTCCGGTCGGGAGTTGGACGGTCGGCTGGAACCAACCTGCGTTGTTGGAGAAGGGGATCATTCCAAGCGGTGGCTTCCTCTACCTGTCAGGGAGTGTCATAACACAACCTATTGGGGATAACGCAGAAGGCAAGGCAGGAAGAAGCCACACAATTGGGTAGGTATGCTAATAGCTCTTGCATACACTAAGGGAACGTCCGACCCAGGGCCAGGATATGACACATGAAGACATCCACCCTGTTAGACAGGGGGAGGGCATTAAAAAAGGAAGGGCTGTGATAAATCGGTCGGGCCTGAGGCCCTACAAAATCACATGGAAGGGAGGCAGGAACACGGGGTAGACCAAAGATTAACTGGAGTCAGTAAGCTAACAGCGGATATCAGGTGTAGCTGCAATCAAACAAATGACAACAGAACAACATTGAGAAAAACATGAGAGGACACCGAAAGGAGGATGATTTCAGGAATCATCAAAGAATCCCGGCTCACAGCAGTGTTCAGGGAAGGTGATCCGAACAGTTCAAACAAGACCCACAGGAGCACCGGGGTGACAGTCATCTCTTTCGTTTCTGCCTTTGAGACAGAGGGGATGTCGGTTGAGACATGCGGGAACCACTTGATGATGAAGGTCTGGAGTCCGGTTGACGGGGGGCAGGCACAAAAAACATTGATTCCCATTCTGGCAGCACCGCCGGTGGAAGCCTGAAGGTGTGAAGAAAGTGAGCAATGTCCTCTGGACGTCTCAGGGTTGCCGTAGTGTCTCCATGTCTGGCAACTAGAGCAAAGGGGAATCCCCACCTGTACACAATTTTGGCGTTTTGGAGCATCTGCAGAAGTGGTTTCAGTGTAGATCTAAGGCGCAGAGTACGAAGTGAGAGATCTGGATACAGATGTATGGCAGTCCCATTATAGGTGAGGTTTTTGAGCGTGCGAGCTTTCCGCATGATCTCTCCCTTCTGCAAGAAATGGTGTACTCTGCATATGATGTCCTGAGGTTTTTTCGGATCTGGGTCTTTAGCTTTCAACACCCTGTGCGCTCTGTCCAGTTCAATGACTTGATCAGGCGGTTTATGAAGGATCTCATTAAAAAGTCTCTGCAATGTCGCAGCTAAGTCCTGAGGCAAAACCTTTTCCGGTAGGCCTTTAATCCTTATGTTATTACGTCGATTTCTATTGTCCATATAATCCATATGGTCGACTGTAGAGGCATGTTGCAATGACAGAGCTTTCATAGAATTTTGGAGGGCCTGTAACTATGCGGTGACAGAGGTGGAGAAGTCTTCAAGTTTCTGCACTCTAGATTGTAGGTGCGTGTCTTCTGTTTTAACAGGTTGGAGATCTTTCTTCCACGCTGTTTTCAAGTCTGTCGCCAGGGTTTGCATGTCAGCATTTGTCGGGAGGAGCGCAAGCAGTGCCTGGAGTTCAGGATGGTTTTTGAGAGTGTTGGCGGTCATCTCCTGAGATGGCAAGGCAGCACTGAAGTCAGGCTGGGCTGATGGTAAATGAGAATCACAGGAGGATGGAGAGGCGCGGGGTTTAGAGGAAGCCAGCGTGCGTCTCAAGCGACTCTGCGAGTCATCAAAAGAAGAATGACTGGAATTGTGTGATCTAGTAGCAGTCCCTTTCATAGGAGTCTTAAACAGCTTCTTTTTAGCCGGGGGGCTAGCACTCCAGTAGTCTGGTGTATCTGTGTCCTCCGAAGACTCGCAGGAACTTCCATCTGATACGCAATCCGCCACCTCCATTTCAGTCGCCCAGTCCAGGATGTTTCTAGGTGGGGGTCCCGGGACCCATGGGGATGAAGTATGTCCAGGGGAGGCAGTAGGGTGGTCAGGGGGCATCTGAGTGTGTGTATTGGGAGAGCCATTCTTTAAGGGGGGGGGGGGCACTCTCATAACAATAATGGGAGCTTCAGAGCCCTGTTGAGGACGGGCAGGAGGCCGGCTGAGACCTTTATGTATTCAAGGGTGCGGCCTAAATGAGCAGTGGTCTGAGTTTGTGGGGTCTCCAGAGGTGGAAAGTCCTCCTGGCATCTCTGTAAGTGGGGTAGAGCTGAGGTGGGGAGACAGGCACTGTCAGCATCAAGTGGCGCCTCCGTTCCTGCTGCAGAGGATAGGGACTGCTGGGGTATCTCCAGGCTGTGGCCCGAGGGAGGTGCCGATGGCAGCCATGTTGCGGCAGGGACCGACACTAACAGGGAGGTGGGCGAGCTGCTCCTACCTTCCCTTTGGACAAGTCCTCCTGCAGAGTCTGGTCCAGCAGGAACTTCTCCAATATTTCCTATCTCTGTCACTTGGGTTACCTTTATCCATGCACACCCTGGTAGTACCATTCTCATAGGCGTGCGCACAGGGTGTGCCGGGTGTGCCCAGGCACACCCTAATCACCGCGGCCGTGGAGCAAAAGGGGCAGCTGCCCCGGGCCCTGTAATTCCTGGGGGCCCGAAAGCAGCTCGCCCCTTTTGCCCCATGGGCCCTGATAAAGGCTGGCAGGCCAGGCGTCAGGGGCCCGGCCAAAATGTTAGTGGGAGGGGGCCCAGGGGGAAGGAGGGGGCCCAGGGGGAAGGAGAGGGCCCGGGGGGGGGCGGGTTTGCGCCGCACGCTACCTTTTTATGTTCGCCGCCGCCGTTGTCACTCATCCCCAGGCAGCCAGTATGGCTGTCTGGCAGATGGTCACGTGACGTGACGTGCGACGTCACGTGCGGCATCATAGAGAGGAGCGGAGCAGAGAGAGTCTCCCGCTCCTCTCAGTCCCCACACGGCCGCTTCCAGGATCCAGGCCGCAGCAGGGGACCCACCGCCGGATATGTGAGTATGTATAATGTGTGTGTGTGTGCGGGGTATTTATTATATAGTGTGCGTGCGTGTGTGTGTGTGTTGGGGGGTATTTATTATATAATGTGTGTGTGTGTGTGTGTGTGTGGGGTGGGGGGGATTTATTATATAGTGTGGGGGGGATTTATTATATAATGTGAGGGGGGATTTATTATATAGTGTGGGGGTGGGGGGGGGGTTTATTATATAATGTGGGGGGGGATTTATTATATAGTGTGGGGGGGATTTATTATATAATGTGGGGGGGGATTTATTATATAGTGTGGGGGGATTAATTATATAATGTGAGGGGGGATTTATTATATAGTGTGGGGGTGGGGGGGATTTATTATATAATGTGAGGGGGGATTTATTATATAATGTGAGGGGGGATTTATTATATAGTGTGGGGGTGGGGGGATTTATTATATAATGTGAGGGGGATTTATTATATAGTGTGGAGGGGATTTATTATATAATGTGAGGGGGGATTTATTATATAGTGTGGGGGGGATTTATTATATAATGTGAGGGGGGATGTATTATATAGTGTGGGGGTGGGGGGGGATTTATTATATAATGTGAGGGGGGATTTATTATATAGTGTGGGAGGGATTTATTATATAATGTGAGGGGGGATTTATTATATAGTGTGGGGGGGGATTTATTATATAATGTGAGGGGGGATTTATTATATAGTGTGGGGGTGGGGGGGATTTATTATATAATGTGAGGGGGGATTTATTATATAGTGGGGGGGGGGGGGATTTATTATATAATGTGAGGGGGGATTTATTATATAATGTGGGGGGGGATTTATTATATAGTGTGGGGGGGATTTATTATATAATGTGAGGGGGGATTTATTATATAGTGTGGGGGTGGGGGGATTTATTATATAATGTGAGGGAGGATTTATTATATAGTGTGAGGGGGGATTTATTATATAGTGTGGGGGGATTTATTATATAGTGTGGGGGGGATTTATTATATAATGTGAGGGGGGATTTATTATATAGTGTGGGGGGGATTTATTATATAATGTGAGGGGGGATTTATTATATAGTGTGGGGGGATTTATTATATAATGTGAGGGGGGATTTATTATATAGTGTGGGGGGGATTTATTATATAGTGTGGGGGGGATTTATTATATAGTGTGGGGGGATTCATTATATAATGTGAGGGGGGATTTATTATATAATGTGAGGGGAGATTTATTATATAGTCTGGGGGGGATTTATTATATAGTGTGGGGGGGGATTTATTATATAGTGTGGGGGGATTCATTATATAATGTGAGGGGGGATTTATTATATAGTGTGGGGGGATTTATTATATAGTGTGGGGGGGATTTATTATATAATGTGAGGGGGGATTTATTATATAGTGTGGGGGGGATTTATTATATAATGTGAGGGGGTATTTATTATATAGTGTGGGGCTGGGGGGGATTTATTATATAATGTGAGGGGGGATTTATTATATAATGTGAGAAGGGAGGAAATTATGCATGTGAGGGTAGGATAATAATGATTATTATAATCCTCCCCTCACATATATGTAACATCTCCCCCTCACATATATAATCTGATAATCCCCTCCTCACATTGATTATCCCTTCACATATAATCTGAGTATGATATTATATATTTATGTGAGGGGATAATCAATGTGAGGAGGGGGTTATCAGATTATACATGTGAGGGGGAGATGTTACATATATGTGAGGGGAGGATTATAATAATCACTATTATCCTCCCCTCACATGCATAATCTGATAATCCCCTCCCCCGTACGTATCCTGTACTGATCCTGAGTTATATCCTGTATTATACTCCAGAGCTGTACTCACTATTCTGCTGGTGAGGTCACTGTGTACATACATTACATTACTTATCCTGTACTGATCCTGAGTGATATCCTGTATTATACTCCAGAGCTGTACTCACTATTCTGCTGGTGAGGTCACTGTGTACATACATTACTTATCCTGTACTGATCCTGAGTAATATCCTGCATTATACTCCAGAGCTGTACTCACTATTCTGCTGGTGAGGTCACTGTGTACATACATTACATTACTGATCCTGAACTGATCCCGAGTGTGTGTGGGATGGGGGTGGCGGACCGGGGGGGGGACCCAAAAAAATTGCTTGCCCAGGGTCCAATCAAAATTAAAGACGGCCCTGTCCATTATACATACACTGTACAGCAATCATACCGCCGTTATACATACACTGTACAGCAATCATACCTCCGTTATACATACACTGTACAGCAAGAATACCGCCATTATACATACACTGTACAGCAATCATACATCCATTATATATACACTGTACAGCAATCATACATTCATTATACATACACTGTACAGCAATCATACATCCATTATACATACACTGTACAGCAATCTTACCTCCATTATACATACACTGTAGAGCAAGCATACCGCCATTATACATACACTGTACAGCAATCATACATCCATTATACATACACTGTACAGCAATCATACATCCATTATACATACACTGTACAGCAATCATACCTCCATTATACACACTGTACAGCAATCATACATCCATTATACATACACTGTACAGCAATCATACCTCCATTATACATACACTGTACAGCAATCATACCTCCATTATACATACACTGTACAGCAATCATACATCCATTATACATACACTGTACAGCAATCATACCGCCATTATACATACACTGTACAGCAAGCATACCGCCATCATACATACACTGTACAGCAAGCATACCACCATCATACATACACTGTACAGCAAGCATACCTCCATTATACATACATTGTACAGCAATCATACCTCCATTATACATACACTCTACAGCAATCATACCGCCATTATACATACACTGTACAGCAATCATACATCCATTATACATACACAGTACAGCAATCATATCTCCATTATACATACACTGTACAGCAATCATACATCCATTATACATACACAGTACAGCAATCATACCTCCATTATACGTACACTGTACAGCAATCATACATCCATTATACGTACACTGTACAGCAATCATACCTCCATTATACACACTGTACAGCAATCATACATCCATTATACATACACTGTACATCAATCATATCTCCATTATACATACACTGTACAGCAATCATACATCCATTGTACATACACTGTACAGCAATCATACATCCATTATACATACACTGTACAGCAATCATACCTCCTTTATACACACTGTACAGCAATCATACATCCATTATACATACACTGTACAGCAATCATACCTCCATTATACATACACTGTACAGCAATCATACATCCATTATACATACACTGTACAGCAATCATACATCCATTATACATACACTGTACAGCAATCATACCTCCATTATACATACACTGTACAGCAATCATACCTCCATTATACATACACTGTACAGCAATCATACCTCCATTATACATACACTGCACAGCAATCCTACCTCCATTATACATACACTGTACAGCAATCATACCTCCATTATACATACACTGTACAGCAATCATACCTCCATTATACATACACTGTACAGCAATCATACCGCCATTATACATACACTGTACAGCAAGCATACCACCATTATACATACACTGTACAGCAAGCATACCGCCATTATACATACACTGTACAGCAATCATACATTCATTATACATACACTGTACAGCAATTATACCGCCATTATACATACACTGTACAGCAATCATACCGCCATTATACATACACTGTACAGCAAGCATACCGCCATTATACATACACTGTACAGCAAGCATACCTCCATTATACATACACTGTACAGCAAGCATACCGCCATTATACATACACTGTACAGCAAGCATACCGCCATTATACATACACTGTACAGCAAGCATACCGCCATTATACATACACTGTACAGCAAGCATACCGCCATTATACATACACTGTACAGCAATCATACCTCCATTATACATACACTGTACAGCAAGCATACCGCCATTATACATACACTGTACAGCAAGCATACCGCCATTATACATACACTGTACAGCAAGCATACCGCCATTATACATACACTGTACAGCAAGCATACAGCCATTATACATACACTGTACAGCAAGCATACCGCCATTATACATACACTGTACAGCAATCATACATCCATTATACATACACTGTACAGCAATCATACATCCATTATACATACACTGTACAGCAATCATACATCCATTATACATACACTGTACAGCAATCATACATTCATTATACATACACTGTACAGCAATCATACCTCCATTATACATACACTGTACAGCAATCATACCTCCATTATACATACACTGTACAGCAATCATACCTCCATTATACATACACTGTACAGCAATCATACTTCCATTATACATACACTGTACAGCAATCATACCTCCATTATACATACACTGTACAGCAATCATACCGCCATTATAAATACACTGTACAGCAATCATACCGCCATTATACATACACTGTACAGCAATCATACCGCCATTATACATACACTGTACAGCAATCATACCGCCATTATACATACACTGTACAGCAAGCATACCGCCATTATACATACACTGTACAGCAATCATACCGCCATTATACATACACTGTACAGCAATCATACCGCCATTATACATACACTGTACAGCAATCATACATCCATTATACATACACTGTACAGCAATCATACCTCCATTATACATACACTGTACAGCAATCATACATCCATTATACATACACTCTACTGCAATCATACATCCATTATACATACACTGTACAGCAATCATACCTCCATTATACATACACTGTACAGCAATCATACCTCCATTATACATACACTGTACAGCAATCATACATCCATTATACATACACTGTACAGCAATCATACATTCATTATACATACACTGTACAGCAATCATACATTCATTATACATACACTGTACAGCAATCATACCTCCATTATACATACACTGTACAGCAATCATACCTCCATTATACATACACTGTACAGCAATCATACCTCCATTATACATACATTGTACAGCAATCATACCTCCATTATACATACAGTGTACAGCAATCATACCTCCATTATACATACACTGTACAGCAATCATACCGCCATTATACATACACTGTACAGCAATCATACCGCCATTATACATACACTGTACAGCAATCATACCGCCATTATACATACACTGTACAGCAATCATACCGCCATTATACATACACTGTACAGCAAGCATACCGCCATTATACATACACTATACAGCAATCATACCGCCATTATACATACACTGTACAGCAATCATACATCCATTATACATACACTGTACAGCAATCATACATCCATTATACATACACTGTACAGCAATCATACCTCCATTATACATACACTGTACAGCAATCATACATCCATTATACATACACTCTACAGCAATCATACCTCCATTATACATACACTGTACAGCAATCATACCTCCATTATACATACACTGTCTGTGACTGTACAGCAATCATACATCCAATCCATTATTAATGGATTGGATGTATGATTGCTGTACAGTCACAGTGCATGTATAATGGAGGTATGATTGCTGTACAGTGTATGTATAATAGAGCCTCCAATCCAAAAAAAAGCCTCCAATCCCAAAAAAAAGTTTTAATAAAGTTTTTAATTTTGTTTGTATTGATATTTATGAGTGTAGGTATGTTTATGTATGTGTGCATGCAAGCAAGATTGTGTGTATATATATCACACACACGCGTGCGCTGCGTGAGTTTGTGCTTTAGGGTGCACACCCTAATGCAATAGGCTGCGCACGCCTATGACCATTCTGGAAGGCGCTATGCGTCCAGTAGTGCCTAGTGGTATATCCAGAATTCCTTCTTGATTTCAGCTCCATAACAGCTGAGTCAGCTTCTGGGTAGGGGCTTCTCTGTCAGTTATCACCTAGATGATAAGTAAGTTAGGGCACTTTTATCGCTCTGTTCTATTGACACGTTCCAACCTCCGGCTGTTAACTGGAGCATTTTGTCTATTTCGGGTTCATATGACGTAGGTTATGCTTAACCATTAATTCATGCATTACCTAACTGAAGTTTTTTAGCCCCTTTCTATAGGATACCCTTCACGGCCGGCAAGGCACATCCCAGGCCGAATTATCCATTCAAATGGTACCCTACTTACGGTACTTATAAGAATCCGACCACAAGTGGGGGTTAGCTGAAACAGTTAACCTAATTTGTGGGAGGAGTCTGGTCCTTATATACCCACCTAATCCACACAGGTGCTGTCGGCAGCATGCAAGGCGTCCCCAACCTCCCTCCCCTTTTTTTCTACGGTTACACTCAGGGTATCCCCCTTTCTATAGGATACCCTTCACGGCTGGCAAGGCACATCCCAGGCCAAATTATCCATGCAAATGGTACTACTTACGGTACATATAAGAATCCAACCACAATTTATAGATGCGGGCAGCCGGCTGCTCTTCTATGGTCCCCTGCACTGACGTATATATACACCTATTCATATTTTCCAAAGAGAGTTGTGATTGGCCGTGTAAGAAGTTACACAGGCGATCTGTCAATTAGTACAGGTAATAGTACCTCCATCATGGAACAGTTTGGTCCATGCTGGGAGTATTAGTACTACCTAAAAAATAGAAATAAAAAAGTGAAAAACACACACACTACATTTTTATTATTGTCGGCTACATTTTTAGTGCCCTGCCTGCTCACATAAATTGATCCCTGTTTAAAAGTTTATTAAAATTTTGTTTTAATAAAGATACATTTTGTTAAATACAATTTTTTCCATCACTACTGTATCTTTTTTTTAATTATTTTTAATGATACACCACAACATTTTATTTAAAAATAATGTATCTCATCACTTCTTTGGATTGCATATTTTCTATGTTATTGCCTCCTAAATGGACCATTCTAATAAGGGATGCAAACTAATGCAAAGAGATGCAATTTAATGGCATCAATTTGCATCAGTTTTTCATCCGTTAGTATCAGCCATCGGCAGACTCAGCAGCCGGGACTACTACTACTACCCCCATGATGGAACATACTTCTTTCCATGGTGGGAGTATTAGTTCCCCAGCTGCAGGAGTCTGAAGGTGGCTGGGAATGCTACATCGGTGTTCGTACTACTAGCCCATCATGGAACAGTCTGCTCCATGTTTGGGGTAGTAGTACAGGGGATAAGGGATTGATCGCACCTGGTCTCCCTTGACCCAATGTGATCAGCAGTTATAAAGCAGACAAGGGAGCTGCATGCTCCGCTCCCCTACGATGTATATACTATCGTGTAAACTTTCATTTTTTAATCTTCCGCCAGGAGCCCTGAATGGCCGACATCGAAGAGCCATTCAGGGCTCCTGGCAGGGTTTTTAAACTACTACCTTTAACCCCTTAAGGACAATGGACGTACTCCTACGCCCCGGTTTCCGAGTCCTTAAGGACCGAGGACGTAGGAGTACGTCCTGTCCATTCCCGGCCCCCCCGGCGCTAGCCGGAGGGGAGCCGGTGCCCGATGCCTGCTGAAATCGTTCAGCAGGCATCGCGGCTTATCACCCAGGGGGGTCATTATGCCCCCCCATGTCGGCGATGGCCGCAGATCGTTGGACAATTCAGTCCAGCGATCTGCGGCGATTCTGGGTCAATCGGGTCTCCAGTGACCCGGAATTACAGGCTGATCGGGGCCGACCAATCAGGGTGCCTGCTGCGGGTGTCACTCCCGCAACCCGATCCGCCCCTCTTCCGGAGGACGTGAGCGGGTGCGGGGAGA
This sequence comes from Hyla sarda, assembly GCF_029499605.1. Classification (NCBI taxonomy): domain Eukaryota; kingdom Metazoa; phylum Chordata; class Amphibia; order Anura; family Hylidae; genus Hyla; species Hyla sarda. The sequence goes on along the minus strand of NC_079195.1, from coordinate 150,541,979 downwards.
AGACCCCGGGAGCTGGGGACCCCGATCCCCGGCGTCAATGTTGGGATCGGGGCCCCAGGAGCAGCGGCGGCAGCGAGGGACTGACCTGCGCGGCGGCATGGAGCAGCAGCAGGAGGTGAGTGACAGTCTCATGCTGTTGCTTAGCAACAGCTCCCAGCATGCAAAAAGGGCATGCTGGGAGCTGTAGTTCTGCAACAGCAGGAGGCAGACCACCACAACTCCCAGCATTCCCTTATGGGCATGCTGGAACTTATAGTTTGCAACAGCTGGAGGCACATTTTTTTCTATGGAAAAGTGTACCTTCAGCTGTTGAGAAAAAGAAATGGAGGGGGTCCAGCTCCTGGATTGAGGTATCCAATAAAACTTAACCTTTAATGGCAACTAATTAAAACATGGAAAATCGCCACCTTGTGGCGATTTTCCATGTTTTAATTAGTTTCCATTAAAGGTTAAGTTTTATTGGATACCTCAACCCAGGAGCTGGACCCCCTCCATTTCTTTTTCTCAGTTCCACGTGGAGTGGCCGCTCCCTGTCTCCGTGCTCCGGGACTATTGCCTGATGCTTGACACATATGGACTTTGGTGAGCTGATCAACTCCTTTTGTTTCTCTACCTTCAGCTGTTGTATAACTACAACTCCCAGCTTGCACAATCAGCTAAAGTGCATGCTGGGAGTTGTAGTGGTGCATCTGCTGGTTGCATAACTACAACTCCCAGCATGCCCGTTGGCTGTCGGTGACTGCTGAGAGTTGTAGTTTTGCAACAGCTGAAGGCACACTGAGTTAAGTAGCAAACCAGTATGCCTCCAGCTGTTTCATAACTACAAGACCCAGCATGCCCTTCCGCTGTCCGTACATGCTGGGGGTTTTAGCTTTTGCAACAGCTGAAGGCACACTGGTTGCAAAACACTGAGTTTGTTACCAAACTCGGTGTTTCACAACCAGTGTGCCTCCAGCTGTTGCAAAACTACAACTCCCAGCATGCACTGATAGACCGTACATGCTGGGAGTTGTAGTTTTGCAACAGCTGGATTTTTCTCCCCCCCCAATGTGAATGTACAGGGTACACTCACATGGGCGGAGGTTTACAGTAAGTATCCAGCTGCAAGTTTTAGCTGCGGCAAATTTTCGGCCGCAGCTCAAACTGCCAGCGAGAAACTACTGTGAACCCCTGCCCGTGCGACTGTACTCTAAAAAACACTACACTACCAAAAAAAAAATAATAATAATACACATACCCCTACACAGCCCCCCTCCCCAATAAAAATGAAAAATGTCTGGTACACCACTGTTTCCAAAACGGAGCCTCCAGCTGTTGCAAAACAACTACTCCCAGTATTACCAGACAGCCACTGACTGTCTAGGCATGCTGGGAGTTTTACAACAGCTGGAGGCACCCTGTTTGGGAATCACTGGTGTAGAATACCCCTATGTCCACCCCTATGCAAGTCCCTAATTTAGGCCTCAAATGCGCATGGCGCTTTCACTTTGGAGCCCTGTCTTCTTTCAAGGCAACAGTTTAGGGTCACATATTAGGTATCGCCGTACTCGGGAGAAATTGTGTTACAAATTTTGGGGGGTATTTTCTGTTATTACCCTTTTTAAAAATGTAAATTTTTTGGGAAAACAAGCATTTTAGGTAAAAAAATTATATTTTTTGTTTACATATGCAAAAGTCGTGAAACACCTGTGGGGTATAAAGGTTCACATTACCCCTTGTTACGTTCCTCGAGGGGTCTTGTTTCCAAAATGGCATGCCTTGTGTTTTTTTTTTTTTTGCTGTTCTGGCACCATAGGGGCTTCCTAAATGCGGCATGCCCCGAGAGCAAAATTTGCTTTCAAAAAGCCAAATGTGACTCCTTCTCTTCTGAGACCTGTAGTGCGCCAGCAGAGCACTTATCACCCCCATATGGGGTGTTTTCTGAATCGGGAGAAATTGGGCTTCAAATTTCGGGGGATATTTTCTGCTATTACCCTTTTTAAAAATGTAAACATTTTGGGAAACCAAGCATTTTAGGTAAAAAACTTTTTTTTTTACATATGCAAAAGTCGTGAAATACCTGTAGGGTATTAAGGTTCACATTACCCCTTGTTACGTTCCCCAAGGGGTCTAGTTTCCAAAATGGTATGCCATGTATTTTTTTTTTTTTTTGCTGTTCTGGCACCATAGGGGCTTCCTAAAGGTGACATGTCCCCCAAAAACCATTTGTCGCTCCTTCCCTTCTGAGCCCTCTACTGCGTCCGCTGAACAATTAACATAGACATATGAGGTATGTGCTTACTCGAGAGAAATTGGGTTTCAAATACAAGTAAAAATTTTCTCCTTTTTACCCCTTGCAAAAATTCGAAAATTGGGTCTACAAGAACATGTAAGTGTAAAAAATTTAGATTTTGAATTTTCTCCTTCACTTTGCTGCTATTCCTGTGAAACACCTAAAGGGTTAATACGCCTACTGAATGTCATTTTTAATACTTTGGGGGTGTAGTTTTTATAATGGGGTCTTTTATGGGGTATTTCTAATATGAAGACCCTTCAAATCCACTTCAAACCTGAACTGGTCCCTGAAAAATAGTGAGTTTGAAAATTTTGTGAAAAGCCCTCTGGTGTCTTCCAAAAGTAAAAACTCATAAATTTTATGATGCAAACATAAAGTAGACATATTGTATATGTGAACCAAAAAAAAAATTATTTTGAATATCCATTTTCCTTACAAGCAGAGAGCTTCAAAGTTAGAAAAATGCTAAATTTTCATTTTTTTCATCAAATTTGGGGATTTTTCACCAAGAAAGGATGCAAGTTACCATAAAATGTTACCACTAAGTTAAAGTAGAATATGTCACGAAAAAACTATCTCGGAATCAGAATGATAACTAAAAGCATTCCAGAGTTATTAATGTTTAAAGTGATAGTGGTCAGATTTGCAAAAAACGCTCTGGTCCTTAAGGTGTAAAATGGCCTGGTCCTTAAGGGGTTAATACCTGGTAACAAGTACAACATCGGTAAAACTTAGAATATAGTGAATTACTGGTAAAAATTATAGAAGATAAATTAAAACCATCATGTATAAAGAATTATTAATTAGCTAAAAATAAAAAGTATTCATTTTGGAGATACCGTTGCATGTTCGTCATATTTGCAGCGCTGGAGATACCTAACCAGGATCCCACTGTATTGCACGTATTAAACTATCATCAAACGGTAAATAAATCATATTAAATCATCAGGCAATATAATAACAAGCAGTTCACTCCATTCTTAATACTCGTTGACAGAGTGCAATTTTGTGTTTAATACACATTTTTTTTTTGTGGTTCTGCACTGTTGTGTACTGCTGCTGCTGTGCAAAAATAGTTTTTTTCAGCGAACTGTGGTGCATTTTTCTGCCCTCATACGTGCATCCCACATACCTACATCTAAGTAGTGCACTTTTTTGTACCTGTTAATCTGTAACAAGGCTACATACAGTGAAAGGGCAGGGAAAAGTAATCACTGGCTGTTGTTTTATGAAAATATGTTTTCCAAGTGTACTGTAGCGCATTTTTTTGCCCTCAAACGTGCATACCACATACCTACATCTAAGTAGTGTACCATTTTGTACCTGTTAATCTGTCAAGGGCCTACATACTGTGAAAGGACAGCCAAAAGTAATCATCGGCTAGTGTTTTACAAAAATACAGAGTTTTTAGGCTCAGTGCAGCACATTTTTCTGCCCTCATAAATGCATACCGCATATGTACATCTAAGTAGTGTACTATTTTGGACCTGTTAATCTGTCAAGGGCCTACATACTGTGAATGGACAGCCAAAAGTAATCACTGGCTGGTGTTTTACAAAAATACTGAGTTTTTAGCCTCATTGTAGGGCATTTTTCTGTCCTCCTAAGTGCATACCGCATACCTACATCTAAGTAGTGTACTTTTTTGAACTTGTTAATCTGTCAAGGGCCTAGATACTGTGAAAGGACAGCCAATAGTACACACCTGCTGTTGTTCTAGACAAATACTGTTTTAAGTGTAGTGAAGCATATTGTACTCCCCTCATATACGCAATAAATATGTCAGGAAGAGTATTGCTAGGGCATGCACAGAGGAGTGGCAGAGGCCTAAATTCATCAGGCGCACGCAGAGGTCGCAACAGAGTAGGGGTGTGATGCAGCCGGAGTCACAGCGAGAGGTCTGAACTCCCGCTGTCAGCTAGCAGTCATGTCACGACCAACAACTAGTGTTGGGTGCGAATATTCACAATGCGAATATTTATCGCAAATATCGCAAATATAGCGCTAAATATTTGCAATTACGAATATTCGCTTTTATTTATTTTTCACAGTGCACATCACAGTGATCATCCCTCCCTCCACGCATATTGATCCCTCCCTTCTTTTAGCTCTTCTATCACGCGATATTGCGCATGCGCACGCAAATTTTATGGTGAATGCGCATGCAAATTTTATGGTGAATAGTACAAAAAAGGCAGCGAATATGCACATTTTGCAAATATTTGATGAATATTTGTCCATATACTCGCGAAATATCGTGAATTCGAATATGGCAAATGCTGCTCAACACTACCAGCAACCCAGCAGCCGTGATTGATCGGTTCACTCGGTCATCCACTTCATCTCAAGTGACATCCGTCACCCCCATTCAACAGTCGGTGGGTTCCTCACACTCAACCATAAGTTGGCATGGCACTCATGCTTCTGCCACCTCCAGGCTCAGTCATTGTGCTGCTCTATGGTCTCCTCATGCTATTGCTACCACCTCCAGGCTCTGTCATTGTGCTGCTCTATGGTCTCCTCATGCTATTGCTACCACCTCCAGGCTCTGTCATTCTGCCGCAATATGGTCTCCTCATGCTGATGCTACCACCTTCAGGCTCGGTCGTGTTGCCCCATATGGTCTCCTGATGCTACCACTTACAGGCTCTGCAAAATAATTAGCGCCTAAACGATGCCAGACGTAAATGTACGTCCTGGTGAGCTGGTACCAGGACATACATTTACGTCCTATGCATAACCGCGAGCATCGGAGCGATGTTCGGGTCATGCGTGGCAGGTCCCGGCTGCTGATAGCAGCCAGGGACCCGCCAGTAATGGCGGACATTTGCGATCGCGCGGATGTCCGCCATTCACCCCTCAGATACCATGATCAATACAGATCACGGCATCTGCAACATCGCGGTAACTAAAATGGATGATTGCTGCCTTCTACGGATCTTCTGCTCTGGTCTGCGATCGAGCAGACCAGAGCAGAAGATGACCGATAATACTGATCAGTGCTATGTTCTATGCATAGCACTGAACAGTATTAGCAATCAAATGATTGCTATAAATAGTCCCCTATGGAGACTATTAAAGTGTAAAAATAAATGTAAAAAAAGTAAAACAATTAAGTAAAAACAATGTGAAAAACCACCTCCCCCAATTAAAGCGTAAATTGTCCCATTTTCCCTATTTCATCCACAAAGTGTAAAAAAAAATATATTAGATACATATTTGGTATTGCCACATGCATAAATATCCGATCTATGAAAATAAAATGTTAATGATACCATACGGAGAATGGCGTGAACGTAAACAAAAAGTATAAAAAATAGCTGCTTTTTTTTTATAACATTTTATTCCCAAAAAATTTTATAAAAAATGTATTAAAAGTTTTATATAAGCAAATGTGGTATCAATAAAAAGTACAGATCATGGTGCAAAAGATGAGCCATCATACCGCCGCTTATACGGAAAAATTAAAACGTTATAGGTCTTCAAAATAGAGAGATTTTAAACTTATTAATTTGGTTAAAAAGTTTGTGATGTTTTTTAAGCGCAACAGTAATAGAAAAGTATGTTTTCATGGGAATCATATTGACCCAAAGAATAAAGAACACATGTAATTTTCACCGAAAATTGTATGGCGTGAAAACAAAACCTTCCAAAATTAGCAAAATTGCAGTTTTCTTTTTCATTTCCCCACACATATAGTATTTTTTGGGTTGCACCATACATTTTATGGTAAAGTGAGTGATGGCATTACAACAGACAACTAGTTGTGCAAAAAACAAGCCCTCATACTAGTCTGTGGATGAAAATATATAAAAGAGTTATGATTTTTTTAAGGCAAGTAGGAAAAAACGAAAACTTAAAAACAAAATTGTCTGAGTCCTTAAGGTCCAAATGGGCTGAGTCTTTAAGGGGTTAGGGTGCTGGTCCCCCAGTTTCAGAAATTCCTTGCATTAGGGTTGCTTTCAGGACTCCTGATGCCACCTCCAGGCTGTGACATTCAGCCACTATATGGTATCCTCCTGCTTAAGCCACCTCCAGACTGCGCCAGTCAGACACTGGTGTTCTACATTCTCCCCAAAATCCACAAGGATCTCCTTAATCCCCTGGGGAGACCTATTTTAGCCACGGTTGATTCCATCCTTTCCCCCTTATCAATCGTACTAGAGAAAGCATTAACCCCTCTTATTAAAAATACTAGAGCCTTCCTATTGGATACCTCTGATTTTTTTAGAGTATTGGAAGGGGTTAATGATGTCAATGATCAAACTTGGCTGGTTTCTATCGATGTAGTCAGCTTGTATACATCGATAGAACACACAAAAGGTATGGAATCCACTAAATGGATCTTAGATTCTAGTTCTTATACTGAGACATAAAAAAACTTTTTTTCTTCGTTTGTTACACCTGGTACTGTATGAGAATTATTTTCTCTTTGAAGATGAATATTTTTTACAGCGGTAAGAATGTGGCCCCCCCCGTATGCAAATGGATATAGGTCATACTTTGAAGAACATCACATTTTCTAACATGATCTGTTTATCAGACATATAAAAACCTGGAAGAGGTTTATCGACATATTTTGCATATGGGAGGGGCCACTGAGTGATCTAGAAATGTTCCTGGAGCATTTGAATTCAGTTAGACCCGAATTAAAATTTACGATTATTTATGATAAACAGCAAGTTAGTTTTTTGGACACAAGATACTGAAAAACCAAAAAGATGGTCTAACTACTGACTTATATAGAAAAAGCACGGACCGGAATAGTCTGTTGCATTTCACTAGTTCCCACCCACGGTCGGTTAAAATGTCTATCCCTCGAGCCCAGAGACAGAGGATAGAAAAGATTGTCTTCAATCCTCAGGTTAGGGAAATGAGATTGAGGGAACTGGATGGTAAGTTCCACAAGCGAGGTTACCCCAAATCTGTTTTGGAGGCAGCGAAAATAGCAAAGATAAGACGTAAGGAGGAACGTGGTCCTTGTATTCCGTTCGTGAGGAATTACCATCCATGATCTTACAAAATAGACAACATTATTAGGAGACATTGGTACCTCCTCAATAAAAGCTATCCCACTATTTCCGAATTTAAAACAGCTCCATTAATTTGTAATAAGCGGGCACCCAATCTGCGAGACAAGCTTGTCCATGCAGATGAGGGTTCCACAAGAAAAGTATCACGTCCACTATCACTAAAAAGTAAAAAGAATGGAACCTTTCCGTGTTTGCATTGCGCACAATGTAGCAATGTAACACGAGGGTACATAATCCTACACCCACAAACAGGGAAAGAAATAAATTCAGACATTTTGCCACCTGCGATTCCAGGATTGTGATATATGCGATTAAGTGTCCGTGCGGTCTCCTATACGTTGGGGAAACTACCCAGCGTGTAGGGGACCCCATAAATCGACACAAATCGAGTATCCGTTGTAAAAATGTATTATATCCGATCCCACATCACTTTAAAAAAGCCGGACATAATATTGCTCAACTTAAATTTCAAGTTATTGATATAGTTCAATTACCAAGAAGAGGTGGAAACTTGAAGACACTGCTTCTGAAAAAGGAAGCCTACTGGATCCATAAATTGGATACAGTAGAACCCAGGGGCATGAATCGTGACTATGAATTAACACAATCAATTTATGCAGTCAAGAAGTTGACCTGAAATAACAGGTGCACACTTTCCTTATTATAACGTCTTATGTTTATGTACATAGGGACAGATTTTGTCCTTTGTTTTTTGTTTTGATTTCCAGGTTAGCACTAGGTAACACCTGTATAGAATTAGGATTTTGAGACCAGCCCACCGGATGGGGGAGGCTCTCTTTCTATATTAAGTTGCTTGTTCATGTGAAAGCTTTATGGTTGACAACGGCTTGATGCCGAAACGCGTTCTATATGTTACCGCATATGTGAATAAACACCGATAATAATTTGCAAGAGAATTGTGAGTGCCGAGACCTTATTTCTATTGCCTTGGATTTACCTATTTGTATGCGAGCACCACATATATTATACGAGTGCTGACTCCATTGATTCCAGACACTATATGGGCTCCTTATGCTTTCCCCACCTCCAGGCTGTGTCATTCAGCCAATATATTGTTTTCTGATGCTGCTGGGGCTTTCTTGGATATAACCTACAATTTTTTTTATGGTAGCAATAGCAAACATACATGCGCAATAAAGATTTCAACATTGATCTTTTAATGTTAGGGGTTGTGAAGCCCTCTTATGTCCACATCCTGCTGCCTGATCCAGGCTGTGTTTTGGGAACTACTTAGCTTATGGATGCTGCTGGGCCTGTGCCTACAATTTTTGGATGTTAGAACTAGATAACATACATGTTCTATACAGATTTAAATATTCACCTTTTAATGTTCGGGGTTATTAAGCCCTCTTGTGTACTTCTGCTGCTGCCTGATCCAGGCTGTGTGTTTCAGCAACTATATGGTTCAGTGATGCTGCTGAAAATGTTTGAGGTTAGCACTAGCTAACATATATCTTCTATACAGATTTCAACATTAACATAATGTTAGGGGTTGTGAAGCCCTCTTGTAAACTCATGCTGATGCCTTCTCCAGGCTGGGTGTTTCAGGAACTATTGGCTTAGTGATGCTGCTGGGCTTGGGCCTTACATTTTTGGATGTCAGCACTAGCCTACATACATGCTTAATTGAGATTTCAACATTGATCTTTCAATCTTAGGGGTTATGAAACCTTCTCGTGCACTCCTGCTGCTGACTGCTCCTATCTGTGTGATTCAGCAACAACATGGTTTAGTGATGCTGCTGGGCATAGGACCTTACCTATAAATGTCTATGGTAGCACTAGGTACCATACATCTTCAATGGAAATGTCAAAATTCATCTTTTATTCTTAGAGATTGTGAGGCCCTATTATCTCCTCGTCTGCCACCAACTCCAGGCTGTGCCATTCAGACACTATATGGTCTCATCATGCTTCCGCCACCTCCAGGCTGTGTCATTCCGCCACTATATGGTCTCCATATATTGACTGTGTATTGTAGGAAATATGTGGCTATCTTTGAGTTACTCTCCTAGCATTATTGCCATGTTGATACCAGACAAGTAATAAAAGGAATATTGCCAAGGACTGGCAGAAACAGGGAACTGTGGATACTGATGACCGGCTGTTGGAATTGACTGACTATCCCAGGTGGTAGATTTAAAATTTTGAAGTACTTCAGTTCCAGTAGGCTTTAAAGGGGTACTCCGCCCCTAGACATATTATCCCCTATCCAAAGGATAGGGGATAAGAAGTCAGATTGCCGCAGTGCCGCTGCTGGGGAGCATCGGGATCCCCGCTGCGGCACTGCACTATCATTACAGCACAGAGGGAGTTCGCTCTTCACGTAATGACGCACAATACAGGGGCCGGAGCATCTTCATGGCTCCGCCCCTCATGACGACACGGTCCGCCCCTTTCAATACAAGTCTATGGGAGGGGGCGCAGCGGTCGTCACGCCCCCTGCCATAGACTTGCATTAAGGGGACGGGCTGTAATGTCACGAGGGGCGGAGCCATGACATCACGCGGCTCCGTCCCCTGTATCGCCCATCATTACGCACAGAACTCACTCTGTGCTGTAATGATAGCGCAATGCCGCAGCGGGGATCCCGGGCTCCCTAGCAGCGGCACTGCGGCGATTTGACATCTTATCCCCTATCCTTTGGATAGGGGATAAGATGTCTAGGGGCGGAGTACCCCTTTAATCCCTTGGGGATGGAGCCCATTATAACCCTAAGGACGGGAGACTTTTTTTTGCACATCTGACCACTATCACATTAAGCATGAATAACTCTGGGATGATTTTACTTATAAATTTGATTCTGAGAATTTTTTTTTTGTGGCATATTCTAATTTATGTTAGTGGTAAATTTACGTTGATACTTGCATAATTTCTTGGTGAAAAATTCAAAAATTTCAGGAAAAAATTGAAAATTTAGCATTTTTCTAACTTTGAAGCACTCTGCTTGTAAGGAAAAGGGACATGTCAAATAAATTACATATTGATTCACATATACTATATGTTAACGTTATGTTTGCATCATAAAGTTGACATGTTTTAACTTTTTGCAGACATCAGAGGGCTTCAAAATATAGCTGCAATTTTCCAGTTTTTCCTGAAAAATTTCAAAATCTGAATTTTTCAAGAACCAGTTAAGTTTAGAAGTGAATTTGAGGGTCTTTATGTTGAAAATCCCCTATAATGGACCCAATAATGGAAACTGCACCACTTAAAGTATTAAAAATGGCATTCAAAAAGTTTGTTAACCCTTTAGATGTTTCACAGGAATAGCAGCAAAATGGAGGAGAAAAAGAAAAAATCTAAATTTTTTACACTAAAATGTTATTGTAGCCTCATTTTTTCCATTTTTACTAGGGGTAAAAACCTCCCCAAAACCTGTAATTCATTTTCTCTCGAGTAAGGAAATACCACATATGTGGATGTAAAGTGCTTTGTGGGTGCTATAGAGGGCTCAGAAGGGAAGGAGCAACAATTGCATTTTGGAGAGCGAATTTTGCTGAAATGGTTTTTGAGGGGCATGTCCTATTTAGGCAGCCCCCATGATGCCAGAATAGTAAAAAAAAAAAAAAAACACATGGCATACAATCTTGTAAACTACACCCCTCAAGGAACGTAACAAGGGGTACAGTGAGCCTTAAAACTCCACAGGTGATTGACGAACTTTCGTTAAAGTGGGATGTGAAAATGAAAAAAAAATGATTTTTAACACTAAAATGCTGGTGTTACCCTAAACTTTTCATTTTTGCAAGGAGTAATTGGAGAAAATGCCTCCCAAAATGTGTAACCCCATTTCTCTCGAGTAAGGAAATATCTCATATGTGTATGTAAAGTGATCTGTGGGTGCTCTAGAGGGCTCAGAAGGGAAGGAGTGACATTGGGCCTTTGGAGAGCGAATTTAGCTGAAATGGTTTTTGGGGGCATGTCACATTTAGGAAGCCCCCATGATGCCAGAACAGTAAAAAAAAGAAAAAAAAAACATTGCATACTATTTTGAAAACTACACCCTTAACCCCTTAACCCCTTAAGGACTCATGGCCGGGACCCGTGGCTAATAGCATGCGGCATTGATCGCGCTGCCGCGCGCTATTAACCCTTTAGACGGGCGTTCAAAGTTGAATGCTGCGTCTAAAGTGAAAGTATGCCGGTTAGGTCAGGGAGCTGTTCGGGATAGCCACGGCGAAATCGCGGCATCCCGAACAGCTTACAGGACAGCTGGAGGATCCCTACCTGCCTCCTCGCTGTCCGTTCGCCGAATGACTGCTCAGTGTCTGAGATCCAGGCATGAGCAGTCAAGCGGCAGAATCATCGAACACTGGTTTCCTATGAGAAACCAGTGATCAACGTAATAGATCAGTGTGTGCAGTGTTATAGGTCCCTATGGGAGCTATAACACTGCAAAAAAAAAAGGGAAAAAAAAAGTTAATAAAGATCATTTAACCCCTTCCCTATTAGAGGTTTGAATCACTCCCCTTTTCCCATAAAAAAAAACCCAGTATAAATAAAAATAAAAATAAACATATGTGATATCATCGCGATATTATACAAATATATCGTTAATTAAACCACACGGTCAATGGCGTGCGCGCAAAAAAATTCCAAAGTCCAAAAGAGTGCATTTTTGGTCACTTTTATATCAAGAAAAAATGAATAAAAACGATCAATAAGTCCTATCAATGCAAAAATGGTGCCGCTAAAAACTTTAGATCACAGCGCAAAAAATGAGCCCTCATGTCGCCCCATACTCAGAAAAATAAAAAAGTTATAGGGGTAATAAAATAACTTTAAATAATGAGAGTGAGCTAAAAGCACAAACGAAACACACCAACGCATTTCGACTTGTATACAAGTCTTAGTCATGGTCAGGATGACTAAGGATGGTCACCATGACTAAGACTTGTTCCAGAGCAATAAATCGTCTAGTAGCAAATATAATTGGTTAAAAACTGTGGGAAATAGAAAATGTGGACAGGCCTCACTTTGGTATTTCTAGCCTCGTTTTGGTTTTATTATGTGTATAGGACCTGTATAGAAAGTCAGATGATCACCCAGAAGCCTGTGTGACGGTGAGTGACAGCTGACCTTGGACCTATCAAATTAGGCTCCGCCTCCTGTCCATATAAGGGACACAGCGGCCATTTTAGTGCTCTTTGTTCCTGGGTTGCCAAGCGAGCAACATCTCTCTATAGAATCTGCGCTACTAAAAACCGTGAGTTAGGCCCAAGCCTCGCAGCAACGGCCGATCCTTACCAAATATAAGAGTGTATCAATCCCCAAACACTCTGCGGGACCACCGTACCTAATCTATCCCTAAATCCGGACGGATCCACACACCAATTACCTTGATTCTATTAACCTGCAAAAGACACAAGGTCCGCAGCAACTGTCAATCATTGAAGTCTATAGCAGTGTACTGCAGAGACTGTAACTGCATACGCCTGTCATTTATGGGAAGGGCGGCGATAGGCCGAAGCTATACCTCAGTAATACCAGCCCTCACCCTGGCGTCATGAGTGACAGGGTTAATATTAACCCCTCATATACCGATACCATACCACCACCACCATACATCCTCCAAGGGCTACCAGAAAGCCTTTTTGGCGTCACAAACAGGATTTGTGTGTGTGCCTACCATTGCCACTAGTGAAAGTGTACTCCCCCCTAGAAAGTGAACTTTATTAATGTACTGTGACTTAAACTCCTGAGTAAGGGGTTGTGCACACTGTGCTGTGTGGAGGAAGTGCTCATGTAAAGTAAGGGGGGAGGCGAACAGTACTGCAGAGTTACAAGTCAGCGTGGGACAGCCCGACGCATGTGATCCAGAGACCCTGCCCACAGAAGCCCTCGGTGCCGCAGCGGCCATTTTGTCGGAGCCTAGGGCCAGAAACCAACAAAGAGAGACAGCCCAGCGCGGGAGTAGAGTGCGCCAACAGGCTAGAAGCTGTGAAGAACCGGAACAGTACGGGACTCTGAGACATCAGATTACCGAATTGAAGTACTACATAGAATCGCTCCAGGTGCCGATCAACGCACTCAAATTCCAATTAAAGGCTGTGGAGTTTTAGGTTACCGCTCTCAAGTTTGAAATCTACGCTCTCAAATTCCAGATTAAAGAACAATTGCATATTTCTCTGGGACCTAGGAATCCGAGGTCTATTTAAAGGGCCAGTATAACAAATACAAAAATGTCATAACCTGCACTCCCACAGTCCCCACTTGAGCAGCAAGGGGGCGAGGCCTCAGCGGCCCAGCCAACGGGGTCTCCACTCGCAGCTAGAGGAATGTTTCCGCCCTCACCAACACTCTCGACCTCCCAAGGGCGTGCCCTGCCTGGGATGCCAGTAAGACCTCCAACACTGGCAGAACAGGACCCAACCAGTCCACCCTCAGTCTCTCCCTATGTGTTGGGAGCCCCAGTGGCTGCACCTGTCTTCTTGGGGAATCCTGTACTTCCCACCTACAATGGTAACCCTTTTACACTAAGAGACTTTAACCCGATAATGACCAAGGACGAGTATAGACGTCCAGGTTGGCGGGCGTTCCCGCACCTGGACGTCTATACTCGTCCATTCTTCTTGTCGGTGCTGCCCAGTGCACCCACGAGATCGCGGCAGGGACTCGGCTGTATCACACAGCCGGGACCCTGCTGCACTGCCAGGACCGAAGTAAACTTTGGTCCCGGCAGTTTTAACCCTTACAGCCGCGGTCGGAGGTGACCGCGGGCTGTAAGAGTTATGACAGAGGGAGGGGGCTCCCTCTGTCTCCTCTACAGCACCCCGCATCGCGATCACGGGGTGCTGCGTGTAATACGCGGCTGGCCAGGGCCTGCCGCACTGCCGGGAGTGAAGTTCACTTCACTCCCGGCAGTTTAACCCTTACAGCCGCGGTCAGAAGTGACCGCGGCTGTAAGGAGTTCTGACAGAGGGAGGGGGCTCCCTCTGTCTCCTCTGCAGCACCCCGGAGCGCGATCGCGGGGTGCTGTGTGTGGCCGCACTGCCGGGAGTGAAGTTCACTTCACTCCCGACAGTTTAACCCCTACAGCCGCGGTCAGAAGTGACCGCGCGCTGTAAGGAGTTCTGACAGAGGGAGGGAGCTCCCTCTGTCTCTCCTGCAGCACCCCGCATCGCGATCGCGGGGTGCTGCTGCATACCTGGGCAGCCGGGGGTCCTACAAAGACCCCCAGGTCTGCCCTGGGTATTGCCTGCCAGTGAAATATGCTGCCTGCTAGTGAAAACTGGCAGGCAGCATATAACTGCAATGCTTTGGAATACTAAGTATTCCAAAGCATTAAAAAGTGTAAAAATAAATAAATAAATAAAATAAAAGTGTAAAAATAAATAAAAATGTAATAAAGGTGTAAAAAAATATATATATTAAAAATACATTTATTAAATGAATCTAATAAAAAAAAAGCATAATGTATAGGATCGCATTGGCGGACATCCGCAGAATGTAATATTATGTCCGCCACGTGATCCTACACATTATGCAGCAGTCACGGTAATGAGCTCGCTGCTGCGGCTGGGTAGCTTTGTGCGTCCACTCATAGCGGCGGATTTTCCGGAAGCAGTCATGAGCGGACACACTGAGCTACCCAGCCGCAGCAGTGATGGATATATTCGCCATGAGCGGGTGCTTATTCCCACAACATGGCGGATATATCCATCAGGAGCCTTAACTGTCACAGACAGACGCGTTATACTGCCAGCCGACCAGCCAATAACTTGTAGGGGTGCGGTATATAAATGGGGTCACTTGTGGGGGTGGGGGTACTGTTCTGCCCTGAAAGCCAAATGGCGCTCCTCTCCTTCTGAGTCCTACCACGCGGCCAAGGAACCATATATATGGCCAAAGCGGGGGTATTTCCGAACATGGGACAAGCAGCTAAATAAAATATAGGGTGCATTTCTTTCAATATCAGAAGTGATGTACAAAAAATATGCCCCCCAAATGATGCATTTGTGAAAAATTGCAATTTTCGAATTTTTAACACTGACTTTGTAATAATTCCTGCCAAAAAACTATGGTATTAAAATACTCACTGTACCCCCTAGCGAATACCTTGAGGGGTCTAGTTTTTAAAATGGGGTCATTTGGGGGGTGTTCCCATGTTCTACTACCTTTTAATTTCTGCAAACCTTGCATAGCACATAAAAAAAATTTACTTTTCAAATTTTCAATTTTTTCAAAATTTCAAGTTAAATTGTTAGGGTTCTAACTAATTTAAAATGTTAATTAAAAACTAAAACATGACGTCAAAATAAAGTAGACATCTGAAAGTATAAGTTTCATGAACTATTTGGTCAGTAAGTATAAATATATGCAACCAATTAGTGTTAAAATAGCAAAAAATTTTAATTTTTTGTAAAAATTTCATGATTTTTTGCATTGTAAAAAAAACCTACAAATGATATCGGCTTACTTTTACTATGTACATGAAGGACAACTTGTGACAAAAAAACAATGTCAGAATTATCGTGATTGGCAAAACGTTACCAGAGTTATTCTCTAATAAAGACAGACATCCCCGATTTGAAAAAACAGGCCTGGTCTTTCAGGGGCGTACAGGTTTATTTGCATTGGTCCTTAAGGGGTTAAAGAGAAATTCTACAGCCTCTTTGCATTTTATGCACTTGCCCCTCATCAACAGGTACAACTGCTTCTGGGACAACTCCAGGGACCCACCTTGGAAGAACTGTGCACCTGGCCAGTGGCCGATAAGGCCACAGTGGGACAGATTTTTGAAGGACTTTCTCAAGTGTTTGAATCTCATTCCCCCTCGGAGGTACGCCTCCGATTCTATGAATGGCGCCAGAAGCCAGGTGAGACCCTCCGAGCACATGCAGTGGCTTTGCAAAGCGCATTAGAGGCGGTACAGAAGTTGGACGGCATCACGCCCGATCAGGGCAATCGAGTACTGATGGATCGTTTTATAGAGGGGGCGCTAAACAAATGGGACAAGGCCCAAACTTAGGATGCTGGCCGTACAGAATCCCAACATGGCCTTCCCAGCCTTTAAGAGGCTAGCGGTTAAAGTAATAGAGTCAGGGCCAGAATGCTCTAACTGCCCAGGCGGGTGACGGACCTCAATCTCCCAAGGTCTCTTAAGATCTGTCTACCTGGAAGACACTTCAGGATGAGAGCAAAGTTATCGGGGACCTCTTCGACTATTGCCTCCACAAGAAAGTGCCTACTCGGCTGCGCAAGGCCAATGGAGTCTCTGAATTGAAGTGGCTGTGGCGGCAGAGAAACCGCCTGTTCCTGCACAAGGGGTTGGTCTACCGAAATTCCCTAGACCCAGTCTCTGGAGACTGCATACACCAGATTGTGGTTCCCAGGAGGGAGGCAGCCATGGTTCTGAATGCTTATCAGGACCAATCCGGACACTTTGGGGTCCATAAGACGGAGATCACAGTCAGGAGGAGATTCTACTTGATTGGGATGCCGATAGACATCGAGAAATGGTGTGCCAAGTGCTCCGTGTGCAACGTGATAAAGAACCCCTGGAGGGACGCAAGACCCCCTTTGCGTCCCATCTGTACAGAAAGACAATCAAATTGTTGCCTTGGACCATGTGAAGCTGGCCCCCACTTGATCTGGCTATTGTCATGCCCTAACAATGGTGGATCATTACTCTAAGTGGGTGGTCGTGGTCCCCGTCAAGGACCTTACTGCCAAGACTGCTGCTGAACTCTTCTATCGGCATTGGATCCAACCGTTGGGGTGTCCCGAATCGGTCCTCACGGGTCAGGGAACCGCCTTTGAAGCCCAGTTGTTCCAGGAACTTTGCCGGCTGCATGATTGCAAGAAGCTCCGGACAACAGCCTACCATCCCCAAGGGAATGGACTCTGTGAGAGGATCAATCAAGTGTTCATCCAGATGCTCAGAGCAGCCTCTGTCTCGAAACACGAAGAGTGGCCTCAGCTGCTGCCAGAACTCCTGGAAATCTACAACAACACTGTTCACTGCTCTACTGGGTATACACCCTTTTTCTTGATGATGGGCCGACACGGCCAATTGCCAAAGGATCGAACCTTTGGGCTATAGGCACCTTTCAACAATTCTCCTCAGGCTTCCCAAGGTTAGGTGTCAGAGCATCGACGAAGAATTGAGGGAGCCAAGGACATCATTGAGAAGAAAATGGGTGAAGTTCATGAGCACCAGCAGAAAGACTATAATCGACATGCTTCGGCTCAGCCCTTGCAGCTTGGAGATAAAGTGTGGCTCAGAAAATTTCCTAGAACCCATAAATTGGACTCCCTGTGGGAAACGGAGTAATACACCATCAGTGCAGTTCCTTACCCCGAAACGGACATGTATGAGATACAAAAAGATGGGTTTGAGCCACAGGTGGTCCACCAGAATAGGTTAAAAGTGTGCCAGAAAGAAGATATGCTTGGCCCATCTCCTCCTACTCTTCCTGATCCTCCTGCTACTTCTACTCCACCTCCGACAAGGCCTGTGAGAGAGTATGTGCCGGGAGAAGGAATTCATCCCACTATGGACGTTCCTTTGTTCCCATCTCAGCAGCCTACCATGTATTGGGGCATACCCTTCTCCGCTCTATCCAGTCAGCCAACACTGGTCGCACCCACCAGTCAGTTGCCAGTAGCTGTTGCCACCATTGGTTGCTACACCCAACCTCAGTCCTGCTCCAGTGACCGGTCCGGACATTGAAGCCACTCCTCTATCTGTGTCTTAACCCCTTAAGGACACATGACATACTGGAACGTCATGTGTCCACTCCCGATCTATAACGCGGGGCCACGGCGTGGCCCCGTGTCATAGCGGGTCAGGCCCGGCCTCTAACAATGGCCGGGACCCGAGGCTAATAGCACGCGGCATTGATTGCTGTGCCGCGTGCTATTAACCCTTTAGACGCGGCATTCAAAGTTGAACGCCGCGTCTAAAGTGAAACCGAAAGTATGCCGGCTAGCTCAGTGGGCTGTTCGGGATAGCCGTGGCGAAATCGCGGCATCCCGAACAGCTTACAGGACAGCGGGAGGGCCCCTACCTGCC
Organism: Hyla sarda; assembly: GCF_029499605.1. NCBI lineage: Eukaryota > Metazoa > Chordata > Amphibia > Anura > Hylidae > Hyla > Hyla sarda. The sequence goes on along the minus strand of NC_079195.1, from coordinate 150,523,631 downwards.
TCCTCGCTGTCCGATCGCCGAATGACTGCTCAGTGCCTGAGATCCAGGCATGAGCAATCATGCGGCAGAATCATCGATCACTGGTTTCTTATGAGAAACCAGTGATCAATGATAAAGATCAGTGTGTGCAGTGTTATAGGTCCCTATGGGAGCTATAACACTGCAAAAAATAAGTGAAAAAAAAGTGTATAAATATCATTTAACCCCTTCCCTATTAAAAGTTTGAATCACCCCCCTTTTCCCATAAAAAAAAAACACAGTGTAAATAAAAATAAGCATATACGGTATCGCCGCGTGCGGAAATGTCCGAATTATAAAAATATATCGTTAATTAAACCGCACGGTCAATGGCGTGCGCGCAAAAAAATTCAAAAGTCCAAAATAGTGCATTTTTGGTCACTTTTTATTTCATGAAAAAATGAATAAAAAGAATATTGCATAAGAAAAGTGTGAAAAAAAATAATTATCCCTTTCAATTATCCCTTCCCCTAATAAAAGTTTGAATCACCCGGCATTTCCAAGAATAAAAAAAAACTGTGTAAATAAAAATAAAAAAAACATGTGGTATCGCCGCATGCGGAAATGTCCGAATTATAAAAATATACCACTTTTTAAGCCACACGTTCAATGGCGTACGCGAAAAAAATTCCAGTCCAAAATATCGCATTTTTGATCACTTTTTATACCACAAAAAAGTGATCAATAAGTCCTATCAATGCAAAAATGGTACCGTTAAAAACTTCAGATCACGGCGCAAAAAATTAGCCCTCATACCGCCCCATACACGGAAAAATAAAAAAGTTATAAGGGTCAGAAGATGACAATTTTAAACGTATAAATTTTCCTGCATGAAGTTATGATTTTTTCCAGAAGTACGACAAAATCAAACCTATACAAGTAGGGTATTATTTTAACAGAATAAATTTCAGGTGTCATTTTTACCGAAAAATGTACTACGTAGAAACGGAACCCCCCAAAACTTACAAAATGGCATATTTTTTCAATTTTGTCTCACAATGATTTTTTTTTCCGTTTCACCGTAGGTTTTTGGGCACAATGGCTGACGTCATTACAAAGTAGAATTGGTGGCGCAAAAAATAAGCCATAATATGGATTTTTAGGTGCAAAATTGAAAGAGTTATGATTTTTTAAAGGCAAGGAGAAAAAAACAAAATGCAAAAACGGAAAACCCCAGGTCCTTAAGGGGTTAAGAGAACCCCTCAGCTCTATGGAAGAAGCCCTTTTTCTAGCCCTCCAGCTGGTCCCTCAGGGACTGAAGTTCTTGAAGAATCCTCAAGTGAAGCAACTCCTGATGACTCGGAGGTGGTGTTGCGGCGGTCTCAAAGGACTACACAGGGCAAATTACCCATCAGGTACCAGGATTCACATTTAGTACCTGCACACATAGTACCTTTAATAACACACTTCAATGCTCTGCCGATCACTTTTCAGTACCCTAGATTACTCACTTAATGTACTACCTAAAAATTTCTCTAATACATAAATCAAATAAATATCTCACTTAAGCAAACACTTAAGGAATTGTAGCATATTTATATCCAATTCCTGCCACTGTTAGGTACACTTCTTCTCTTCTTTATTCATTGCGTGTGTGAGATGCTCTGCCTGGCCAGTAGGTTCTCTTGCTAGTACAAAAATAAACACATAATTCTTAGAATAACCTGGATAGGTTGTTTTGAAAATGCTCTAGGGGTAAGTAGCGTGTAGTCGATAGACCCTAGTAGCCACCCTGACTGTGACCTAGCTTCCGTCTAGCCAGTATACCTTTCGTGTACGAATGAACAGGTAACTTAATGTTTGGCATATAGAATGTATGAGATAATACAAATGTCTAGTCAGCTTGATGCAAAAGGTAAAAAAAGCTGCACTATTATCTAGTTAGCATAATGTACAGAAGTATGTGCTAATTAGAGATGAGCGAATCGAACATGACAAACCCGAATTTGTTACGAATTTCATGAAAAATTCGATTTGCAACAAATACGAATATCGTCGCAATTTTATCACACAAATCGCTTCATTAAACTACATTTTACAGCGTTCCAGGCTATTGTAGAGCTAAGATGGTGGATCCACATGTGAGTACATAGGGCAGGGGATTATGGGAGGGCGGGAAACAGCGGCGGGAATGAAGGTAGGCGGGCTGACCCAGAACCACATGTGAGATGCAGCCTATCAGTGTTCACTGACCCCTGTGATGTCACAGCCCCTATATAATCGGCGGCCATCTTGCCTCACTTCATTTCATCTATGCACTCAGATGGAGAGAACCGGACATTGTGTGTGTGAATAGCTCATACCACAGCATTACACTGCAACTGCTAGTCACATCAGCATTAGGGAAAGGCAGGAGTGCAGAGTGCTGTGCTGTTACTCTGAGAAGGATCATTGATAGCTAAACCTCCTATTCACGTTATTGAGCATTGCAGCAGAGAGGGGCAGATAGCTGTCAGCTGCCTCATACAGATCTCCAAGCTGCCTGAACTTTCTGAAGCATCTCATCTCCTAATTTTTCAGCTCTATAGAATTTTTTTTTCTCCACAAATCTTCTGCTGCTCAGAATTGTGCAATTTAGGGTTTAATCCCTGGATTTTTTTCTTTTTTTTGGTGGTGCTGCACTGTTGGGTCCTGCTGCTGTTCAGAAATAAGTCATATTAGTGTGGACTTTAGTGCCTTTTTACCATTTTTCACCTGTTACTCTGTCTCTGTGCTAAATTCAGTGTTATACCACACGTTATACACCTGCCGGTGAATTAAAGAAACATTATTTTTTTCCTGAGTACAAATACGATTAACAGTGGCCTTATCATTGCAAAGGGCCTAAATACAAGCAAATAGAGTACCAAATACTACCTTTTTTTCTGTCTCTGTGCTAAATTAAGTGTTATACCACACGTTATACACCTGCCGGTGTATTTAAGAAAAAAAAAGTTTTTCCTGAGTCCAAATACGCTTTTTCAGTGGCATTATCATTGCAAAGGGCCTACATACAAGCAAATAGCGTACCATATACGCCATTTATACACCTGCCGGTGTATTAAAGAAAAAAAAGTTTTTACGCTTAACAGTGCGCTCATTATTGCAAAGGGCATACATACAACCAAGTAGTGTACTATTTAGCACCTGTATTTCTGTCTCGGTGCTAAATTCAGTGCTATTCCACACATTAGTATACACTGGCTGGTGTATACAACAAAAAAAGAGTTTTTTTCTGCATATAAATACGCTTAACAGTGCGCTCATCATTGCAAAGGGCATACATACAACAAAGGAGTGTACTATTTAGTAACTGTTATTCTGTCTAGGGCCTATATACTTTGAAAGGACAGCCGTAAGTAATCGCCTGCTGCTGTTCTATACCCTCATAAACGCACTAAGTATTTCAGGCAAGGAAGTGCCAGGACGTGCACAGAGTCCAAATACGCTTTTTCAGTGGCATTATCATTGCAAAGGGCCTAAATACAAGCAAATAGCGTACCATATTCTACCTTTTTATCTGTCTCTGTGCTTAATTAAGTGTTATAAGACACGTTATATACCTGCCGGTGTTGTAAAGAAAAAAAAAGGTTTTCCTGTGTAAAAATACGCTTAACAGTGGCCTTATCATTGCAAAGGGCCTAAATACAAGCAAATAGAGTACCAAATGCTACCTTTTTTTCTGTCTCTGTGCTAAATTAAGTGTTATACCACACGTTATACACCTACCGGTGTATTTAAGAAAAAAATTGTTTTTCCTGAGTCCAAATACGCTTTTTCAGTGGCATTATCATTGCAAAGGGCCTACATACAAGCAAATAGCGTACCATATACGCCATTTATACACCTGCCGGTGTATTAAAGAAAAAAAAAGTTTTTCCTGCTTACAAATACGCTTAACAGTGCGCTCATTATTGCAAAGGGCATACATACAACCAAGTAGTGTACTATTTAGCACCTGTATTTCTGTCTCGGTGCTAAATTCAGTGCTATTCCACACATTAGTATACACTGGCTGGTGTATACAACAAAAAAGAGTTTTTTTCTGCATATAAATACGCTTAACAGTGCGCTCATCATTGCAAAGGGCATACATACAACAAAGGAGTGTACTATTTAGTAACTGTTATTCTGTCTAGGGCCTATATACTTTGAAAGGACAGCCGTAAGTAATCGCCTGCTGCTGTTCTATACCCTCATAAACGCACTAAGTATTTCAGGCAGGGAAGTGCAAGGACGTGCACAGAGTCCAAATACGCTTTTTCAGTGGCATTATCATTGCAAAGGGCCTAAATACAAGCAAATAGCGTACCATATACTACCTTTTTTTCTGTCTCTGTGCTTAATCAAGTGTTATAAGACACGTTATATACCTGCCGGTGTATTAAAGAAAAAAAAAGGTTTTCCTGTGTAAAAATACGCTTAACAGTGGCCTTATCATTGCAAAGGGCCTAAATACAAGCAAATAGAGTACCATATCCTACCTTTTTTTCTGTCTCTGTGCTAAATTCAGTGTTATACCACACGTTATACAGCTGCTGGTGTATTAAAGAAAATATTTTTTTTCCTGAGTAAAAATACGCTTAACAGTGGCCTTATCATTGCAAAGGGCCTAAATACAAGCAAATAGCGTACCATATACTACCTTTTTTTCTGTCTCTGTGCTAAATTAAGTGTTATACCACACGTTATACAGCTGCTGGTGTATTAAAGAAAATAATTTTTTTCCTGAGTAAAAATAAGCTTAACAGTGGCCTTATCATTGCAAAGGGCCTAAATACAAGAAAATAGCGTACCATATACTACCTTTTTTTCTGTCTCTGTGCTAAATTAAGTGTTATACCACACGTTATATACCTGCCGGTGTATTAAAGAAAAAAAAAAGGTTTTCCTGTGTAAAAATACGCTTAACAGTGGCCTTATCATTGCAAAGGGGCTACATACAAGCAAATAGCGTACTATGTAGTACCTGTATTTCTGTTTTATACCACACGTTATACACCTGCTGGTGTATTAAAGAAAAAAAAAGGTTTTCCTGCGTAAAAATACGCTTTTTCAGTGGCCTTATCATTGCAAAGGGCCTAAATTCAAGCAATAGTGTACCATATATCACCTTTTTTTCTGTCTCTGTGCTAAATTAAGTGTTATACCACACGTTATACACCTGCAGGTGTATTAAAGAAAAAAAAAGTGTTTCCTGCGTACAAATACGCTTAACAGTGCGCTCATTATTGCAAAGGGCATACATACAACCAAGTAGTGTACTATTTAGTACCTGTATTTCTGTCTCGCTGCTAAATTCAGTGCTATTCCATGCATTAGTATACACTGGCTGGTGTATACAACAAAAAAAGTTTTTTTCTGCGTAAAAGTACGCTTAACAGTGCGCTCATCATTGCACAGGGCATACATACAACAAAGGAGTGTACTATTTAGTAACTGTTATTCTGTCTAGGGCCTATATACTTTGAAAGGACAGCCGTAAGTAATCGCCTGCTGCTGTTCTATACCCTCATAAATAGTGTTGCTCGCGAATATTCGCAATGCGAATTTTATTCGCGAATATCGCATATTCACGGATTTTCGAATATTCGCGAATATAGCACTATATATTAGTAATTACAAATATTTTTTTTTGTAAATTTTTTTTTTGTAATTTTTTTTTTCACAATAAACATCACAGTGATCATCCCTCTCTGCTTCCAGTTTGTGTGGTGTAAAGAAAGCTCTACTACTACTGTGTGAGACTGGCGTTGCCCATTTTCGCATATGCAAATTTTCGCTTATGTTAATTTTGGCTTATGCTAATTTTCGCATACGCGAAGTTTTCGCATATGCAAAAATAAATCACGAATATTACGAATATGCGAATTTAGCGAATATATGACGAATATTCGTCCATATATTCGCGAAATATTGCGAATTCGAATATGGCCTATGCCGCTCAACACTACTCATAAACGCATGTCAGGCAAAGTATGTCAGGCAGGGAAGTGCCAGGACGTGCACAGAGAAGGGGCAAAGGCCTACATACGTCAGGCAGAGTTGGCAGCAGACTTGGGGCGAGTGGCAGCAGGAGTCGCAGCAATAGGCCTGAGCTCCCGTTAACACCCAGCGGTCGTGTCGTCGACCCATCTCTCCTCGTCAATTGGTTTGGATATTCATCCCCATCATCACAAGCGACATCTGACAACCCCAGTCAAGAGTCGGTGGGTTTCTCAGACACAACCCTCAGTTGGCGTGGCCCGGGAGCAGTCCCTGTAATCCCATTGCCTTTGTCCTATGCTGTTCCCTCTCCCAAAGAAGTATCTCATGCTTTGGGTTCAGCTCCACTATTTAGCGAGGACGATGTAACAGAGGACAGTCAGCATCTAATGGGCAGCCAAGAATGTGAGGAGACATGCGTCCCTTGCTCCGCAAGGCGGCCAAGTAGTGATGCGGAGAGTGACGTGGGAGGCGGTGTTTCAATTGCTCAGGGTCCTGAGGCAGACACTGTTGTGGAACACGAGGAGGACATCAGTGACGTGCACACATCGTTTCATGATGATGAAGCCGATCGCAATTGGGAGCCGGTTGCAGAAGTCGGGGCTTCATCATCATCAGGAGAAGAGATTTGCTCTTTGTCTATGTGGCAGCAAGGCGGTAGCACGGTTGGCAATCAGTGTGGTGGTGGCAGTAGTGGAAATTAAGGAGCCAAACGTGCCAGGGGGAGATCACCTGCTTCGTGGCAAGCTACCATTCAGGGAGGTAGTGGAACAGGGGTTCCTGGAGACTGCGCCAATAGCAGTGAAATAGTGCAAACTATGGGTGGGAAAATCAGCTACTCTGTGGTGTGGTTGTTCTTCATAAAGAATCCAGAGGACTTTAGCGTAGTCACATGCAAAATCTGTGGGCAGAAAGTGAAGCGTGGCCAGGGTCCCAATCTCGGCACCACGGCCCTGCGTCAACACATGATTCGCCACCATAAAGGGGCCTGGGATAACCGTGGCTCCGAGGTAGTGGTCCAGCCTGCCGCATCACCCAGTGGCCATCTGTTCCCTCCGTCATCCAGCCAAGGCTCCACCACCTCAGCCGAAGGGAGCATTGTGTCAAACCATCCTTCTTGCGCTCCTGCTTCCTCCGCTCGTAGTCAGCCATTCCGCCAACAATTGATTGGCAAAGCCATGTCCAAGAGACAACAGTATGCGCCCACTCATCCAACGGCGCAGAAGTTGAATGTGCTCCTGTCTAAGTTGCTGGTGTTGCAGTCCCTCCCTTTCCAACTGGTGGACTCTGCAGCTTTCAGGGAATTGATGGCTTGTGCCGAGCCGAGGTGGAGAGTCCCAAGCTGTAATTTCTTTGCGAAGAAGGCAGTACCAGCCCTGCATAAGTTTGTACAAGAGAAGGTGAGCCAGTCCTTGAGCCTGTCGGTGTGTTCAAAAGTGCACGGCAGCGCCGACGTATGGAGCTGTAACTACAGGCAGGGACAATACATGTCTTTTATCGCCCACTGGGTAAATGTTGTTACTGAACAGCCACAGCAGCAACTTGGACAGGTCACACCTCTTTCTCCTCCACGCTCTCGCTCCCGGGCAGTTAGACCTATTACAGTGTGCGCCTCCTCCTCCCCCCGTGTCCTCGGACTCCACTGCACATCCAAATCTCGGTGGCACTTCATCGTACCACGTGTATAGGGCACAGCGGTGTCAAGCCGTCCTTCACATGGTTTGCCTTGGCAAACAGAGTTACACAGGGGAGGAACTGCTGAAGTTCATTAGAGAAGAAATCTGAGTATGGCTTACTCCACGAAATCTGGAAATGGGAACCATGGTGAAGGACAATGAGAAGAACATTGTGGCCGCGCTGCGACAAGGAAATGTGAACCATTTGCCCTGCATGGCACACGTGTTGAATCTGGTTGTTAAGAAGTTCATCAAGTCTTCACCCCACTTGCAAGACGTCCTGACAATGGCAAGGAAACTGTGCATGCACTTCAGCCACTCGTACACCGCCAAGCACACTTTGCTTGAGCTGCAGCGTCAGAACGGTATCCCACAACTTAGTCTCATTTGTGACGTTGCCATACGTTGGAATTCCACCCTCCATATGTTGGACAGACCATACGAACAAAGAAAAGCCATCAAGGATTTTTTGATGATACAAGCAGATAGGAGTACTCCCCTGTGTAACTTTAATGTGAACGAGTGGCAGCTCATAAGTGACACCTGCCGTTTGCTGAGGCCCTTTGAGGAAGCCACATTTTTTATTAGTCGCTCGAATTATGCCATGAAGGACCAAATTCCACTCCTACATTTACTCCAAAAAATGATTGAAAACATGGCTGGTCACGGCAATGGAGATGTTGCCCCTACATCAGAAGGCTACATGAGTCCTGTGGGATATGAACTGGAGGAGGAGGATGAGGGGCAGAGCGGAGCACAGTTTACGGTGGATGAGATGGCCGGTGTTTCTGGTTATTGGACAGGAGGGGAGGAGCATGAGCAGCCAGAGGAGCTGGAGGGTTATTACGAGGGAGGCGAGACAGAGGACCCAGACACACCGTGGCAGTGTGCAGTGGAGATGGAGGCAGGTAGTCCCAGTGAGTCACTGTCACAAATGGCACGATGCATGCTGAGTTGCTTGCGTAGTGACCCCCGAATTGTCAAAATTCGTCAGCGTGATGACTTCTGGATCTCCACCTTATTAGACCCTCTCTACCGGCCCAGACTGGGGGCCTTTTTTACACCCACTGAGAGGGAGGACAAACTGAGCTACTTCAGTTAGCTTCTACGTAGTTGGTTGGCCGTTGCCTATCGGCCACATGGTCCATCCACTCGCAGGTCTGACTCGGGGGGCCCTCTGCGCTCACCTTCCACTGCCACGGCTGCTGGGGAGGGGAGGATTGGCAGGGGCAGTACCGGCTCAATCAGCTGCAGCCGGAGTCTACAGTCGCTGATGAGTAGCTTCCTTCAGCCGCATAGTGAAGCTACTCATCAGCAGCAGGTGGACATGGAGCAGGACCTGAACCAGCAGGTGATGGCTTACCTCGACATGACCCTGCCAACAACCGTTGAAGATCCGCTGGACTTCTGAGCAGCCAAACTCGATTTATGGCCGCAACTAGCGGAGTTTGCCCTGGAAAAGCTGTCCTGCCCGGCCAGTAGTGTGCCATCAGAGCGGGTGTTTAGTGCGGCCGGGGCCATAGTCACCCCAAGGCGAACTCGTCTGTGCACTAAAAATGTGGAGAGACTGACGTTTGTCAAAATGAATCAGGTATGGATCAGCCAGGATTTCCAGCCACCAATGACAGATGGGTCTGAGTAGATTGACCATGCTCCTACAACAAAATTTTCTCTCTGGGGCAGACCTGGGGATTGTACGGCCCGCTTGACACATACGGCCCTTTGATTGGCTCTGACCGGCCCGCGCTGATTGGGGGACAACTGTGCTGCCTAATCTGGGGGACATCTATGCTGCCTAATCTGGGGAACAACTATGGTCCTAATCTGGGGGACATCTATGCTGCCTAATCTGGGGGACAACTATGCTCCTAATATGGGGAAAACTGAAGCTTCTGGCTTTGGGCCTATAATTTTTTGAAGTTTAGCAGTAGCTAAATACATGCTTAATGCAAATTTCAACATTGATCTTTAAATGTAAGGGGTTATGAAACCCTCTTGGGTACTGCGAATGACTGCTCCAGACTCATTCTGTGTCTTTCACAAACTACTTGCCTCCCTGGTGCCTCAGGCCTTGGGCCTATAATTTTTGAAGTTTAGCAGTAGCTAAACATATGCTTAACCCCTTAACGACGCAGGACGTATATTTACGTCCTGCGCCGGCTCCCGCGATATGAAGCGGGATCGCGCCGCGATCCCCCATCATATCGCGTGGGTCCCGGCGCTCATCAACGGCCGGGACCCGCGGCTCATACCACACATCGCCGATCGCGGCGATGTGCGGTATTAACCCTTTAGAAGCGGCGGTCAAAGCTGACCGCCGCTTGTAAAGTGAAACTGAAAGTATCCCGGCTGCTCAGTCGGGCTGTTCGGGACCGCCGCGGTGAAATCGCGGCGTCCCGAACAGCTGATCGGACACCGGGAGGGCTCTTACCTGCCTCCTCGGTGTCCGATCGACGAATGACTGCTCCGTGCCTGAGATCCAGGCAGGAGCAGTCAAGCGTCGATAATGCTGATCACAGGCGTGTAAATACACGCCTGTGATCAGGATGAGATCAGTGTGTGCAGTGTTATAGGTCCCTATGGGACCTATAACACTGCAAAAAAAAATTAAAAAAAAAGTGTTCATAATGGTCATTTAACCCCTTCCCTAATAAAAGTTTGAATTACCCCCCTTTTCCCATAAGAAAAATAAAACAGTGTAAAAAAAAATAAAAATAAACATATGTGGTATCGCCGCGTGCATAAATGTCCGAACTATAAAAATATATCATTAATTAAGCCATACGGTCAATGGCGTACGCGCAAAAAAATTCCAAAGTTCAAAAAAGCGTATTTTGGTAACTTTTTATAACATTAAAAAATGAATAAAAAGTGATCAAAAAGTCAGATCAAAACAAAAATCATACCAATAAAAACTTCAGATCACGGCGCAAATGAGTCCTCATACCGCCCCGTACGTGGAAAAATAAAAAAGTTATAGGGGTCAGAAGATGACATTTTTAAACGTATAAATTTTCCTGCATGTAGTTATGATTTTTTCCAGAAGTGCGACAAAATCAAACCTACATAAGTAGGGTATCATTTTAACCGTATGGACCTACAGAACAATGATAAGGTGTAATTTTTACCGAAATATGCACTGCGTAGAAACGGAAGCCCCCAAAAGTAACAAAATGGCGTTTTTTTTTCGATTTTGTCGAAAAATGATTTTTTTTTCCGTTTCGCCGTGCATTTTTGGGTAAAATGACTAATGTCACTGCAAAGTAGAATTGGCAACGCAAAAAATAAGCCATAATATGGATTTTTAGGTGGAAAATTGAAAGGGTTATGATTTTTTAAAGGTAAGGAGGAAAAAACGAAAGTGCAAAAACGGAAAAACCCTGAGTCCTTAAGGGGTTAATGCAAATGTAAACATTGATCTTTAAATGTCAGGGGTTATGAAAACCTCTTGGGTACTGCAAATGCATGCTCCAGACTCATTCTGTGTCTTTCAGGAACTACTTGCCTCCCTGGTGCCTCTGGCCTTGGGCCTTAAATTTTTGTATGTTTAGCAGTAGCTAAATACATGCTTAATGCAAATTTCAACAATGATCGTTAAATTCTCGGCGCACTGCCAGGCCCTTCTCCTACCCCGCCTGGGCCGATCCGAGGACCTCACTAACCAACTCACTAACTAATCCAATCGCTTTTAGCGACGGGCGGTGTGTACAAAGGGCAGGGACTTAATAAACGCCAGCTTATGACCCTCACGTACTGGTAATTCCTTGTTTTAAGATTAAATAATTGCAACCACAGATCCCTATCACGAACTGGTTTCAGCGTGCAACACGCAACTGTCCTTGATAGATAGAGAGACGCTAATCCGTTCAGTGGAGCGCTAGTGCGGCCCAGAACATCTGAGGCCATAACACACCTGTTATTGCTCGATCTCGCAATTGATCGGGCAAGGTAAGGTGTTATTAAAGCATCTTGGGTACTGCTGAGGCCTACTCCTGACTGCTCCTGGTGCAATGTATGGGGCAATTAAACACTCTTGGGTAGTGTTATTGTTAAATTTACTGGTAATTTTATCAGTAATAAAATTGAATTTTGCAGAATGCTAACCGTTACACAATGGAATGCTTGTTGTGTGTGATTTTTTTATGAAAAAAAATAAATAAATTGATGGACAGGAATTAACTCTGCTTAATCATTTTTGGCGAATAGAATCCTTTTGCCATCTGATTTTTTGGAGACAGATGCACTTACACACATGTAATAATCTTTTTTTAAACAAATTTCAAACATTGTGTGGTTTATTTCTTTTGAGAAGAATGTCTTTGGGTGGTCCACCATCCTGCATTATAGAGTCTTCTGAACTGCTGTATATGCGCTTGTTTTTAAAAAAAAAAAGGTATTTTGTCAGACAATTTCGAAAAAAATTTGCTTTTTTTTGGGGTGGATTGTGAAGCCCGGGTGTGTACTGGTGCATCAGCCAACTCCAGGCTGTGTCCTTCAGGCAATATATGGGTTCCTGATGCCGCAGAGGTGGGGCCTTGGTCTTGAAATTTCTAATTTTTGTATAGCGTGTGCTACCAATGAGAAATTTTTGACAAAAATGTCATATATTGTGTTGTTTTTTTTGGGGGGGGGATTGTGAAGCCCTTGCATCAGCCAACTCCAGGTTGTGTCATGCAGGCAATATATGGGTTACTGATGCCACAGGGGTGGGGCCTGGTTCTGGAAATTTCACATTTTTGGATAGTGGGTGCTACCAAAAATTTCTCATTGTGTTGATTTTGGAGGGGGGATTGTGAAGCCCTGGTGTGTACTGGTGCATCAGCCAACTCCAGGCTGTGTCCTACAGGCAATATTTGGGTTCCATATGCCGCATAGGTGGGGCCTGTGTCTGGAAATTTCTAATTTTTGGATAGCGGGTGCTACCAATGAGAGATCTTTGTAAAAAATGTCATATATTGTGTTTTTTTTTTTTTTGGGGGGGGGGATTGTGAAGCCCTGGTGTGTAGTGTACTAGTGCATCAGCCAACTCCCCGCTGTGACATTCAGCCACTAAATGGTCTCCTCTTGCCACGCTATGTGCACGCTATGTCATTCAGTCACTATATGGTCTCCTGACACTGATGCCACCACCAGGCTCTGTCATTGTGCTGCTGTGCGGCAGTGATTCTAAGAACGATGCCGGTAATCTGCATGCTATTCTGAATAACAGTATTATTTCACTACCCCAGCACACTCCATATGCGTTTTAGGACACAGCAACATGTTCTATACCCCTATAGAGGCTGTATGTAGGCTAGAAATAGCCTTTTTTAACATCGATTCGCCGCAAATAAATTCGGATCGTAACAAACTTTTCGGGAAAATTCGGCTAATCGGCCGAATCAAATTTTTGAAAAGTTCGCACATCTCTAGTGCTAATGTTCAGTTTAGCCTCATCAAAATGTATAGAGAGCTAATGAAAATGTCTTAGGCAGCTATCTAATTGTCTAGAGAGACCTAATTGCCTTGTAAGCCTCAAAATGTATCATAAGTTTTATAGAGTTGTATAGGAAGCTAGAAACTAAAGGATAGATAGCTTTCTTTAAATGTCTAGATAACATTCAATTGTCTAGATAGTATTCAAATGTCTAGATAGCATCAAAATGTGTTTAGTCTACTTAGGATGTATAGCAAATGTACAGATCATCCTGTTCTATAGCATCCTGTTCTAGTCCTAGTCCCTCTGTCTCAGGGGACAGACGTCGAGGCCGACTTATCTTTAGTAAGGGGGTTTGTGGTGTCCCAGTACCACATTCTATACGGTACTTGTTTACTTATGGGTCCCCATAGCCAGAGTCCCTAGAACTTAGGGATCCCTCTCAGCCAGTCTACCCCTAGTCACCTCTATTCTAGTGTACAAATCTCTAATTTATGCATAGGTTAATGTAAATAGGATAGTATTTGTAAATAAATTACTTAATTACTTGTTTCCATGGCGTCGCAGGGCCTTGGGGTCATGTGATGCGTTCCAGGCCTCACTTTGGTATTTCTAGCCTCGTTTTGGTTTTATTATGTGTATAGGACCTGTATAGGAAGTCAGATGATCACCCAGAAGCCTGTGTGATGGTGAGTGACAGCTGACCTTGGACCTATCAAATTAGGCTCCGCCCCCTGTCCATATAAGGGACGCAGCGGCCATTTTAGTGCTCTTTGTTCCTGGGTTGCCAAGCGAGCAACATCTCTCTATAGAACCTGCGCTGCTAAAAACCGTGAGTTAGGCCCAAGCCTCGCAGCAACGGCCGATCCTTACCAAATATAGAGTGTATCAATCCCCAAACACTCTGCAGGACCACCGGAACTAATCCGGACGGATCCACGCACTGTCAGTCATTGAAGTCTATAGAAGTGTACTGCAGAGACTGTAACTGTATTCTGAATGTACCGCAAGTTCAATAGTAAAGTTTACTTCAGTTCAAGTTTAACTCCAGTGTGGACCTTCAGTCATTACTTGCATACGCCTGCATTTCTGGGAAGGGCGACGATAGGCCGAAGCTATACCTCAGTAATACCAGCCCTCACCCTGGAGTCACGAGTGACAGGGTTAATATTAACCCCTCATATACCGATACCATACCACCACCACCACCATACACCCCCAAGGGCTACCACAAAAGTATATTAGAAATATTTTTTATTTAAAATAAGGAGTGCTAAAGCAAAAACATTTTTTACGAGAGTGACCATTTAAAGGACCTTAACATGTATAGCTTGGAAGAAAGAAGAGACAGGGGATATGATAGAGACTTTGAAATACATAAAGGGAATCAACACAGTAAAGGAGGAGAGCATATTTAAAATGTAGACAAAAAAGAGCAACTGGCAGGCAGGAGGTGCTCAACCCCAAATGCAGTTGTGCATATATACTGGGGAAACAGATCCTGCTTGTGGTCTGTTGCTAAGGGCAATCCCCAGCATTAAAATGCATACAATGGAGGATGCCTGCAGCGGACCACAAGTGCCACAATGGCATTCTACACCAGATAAACGGTGTGGATGTGTAGCAATTAGAATAATACAATACAAGAATTAAGGAGCACTATTGTGGGAGATGTGAACAATAATTTTGGCTAAACCTCAACATTGATGTTAAAAGTGAGACATTAGCCAGTATATCCTTATATGAAGGACATACCTGAGCCCGCACACCAATGCCAAGGTTTCTCAAGTGGCACGAGACCTAACACTAACCTACCTGTGCGTGATAAGCAAAACCAGGGGCCAATGGGCAATTACAACAGTATTAGGTCCGACTCACAGCCCGCTCCTAGTTACCTCCAGTGTGGCTGAGCACACATACAATGGGAGGAAGCATTAAGACTATAAGCCCCACCCAAGTTGGCTGATGTGGTTGCGGGCATCACAGGTGAACCTTAATGCTGCCTAGAATAGTAATAAAGGTGCATTAAATGTGGAGTTTTTGCATCTACAAGTATAAAATTTAGACAAAAAAAGAACAACTGGCAGGCAGGAAGTGCTCAACCCCAGATGCAGTTGTGCATATATACTGGGGGAGCAGATCCTGCCCTTGTGGTCTGTTGCTAAGGGTGATACCCAGCATAAAAATGCATACAATGGGGGATGCCTGCAACAGACCACAAATGCCACAATGGCATCCTACACCAGATAAAATGTGTGGATGTGTAACAATTAGAACAATACAATGCAATTGGTGTTGGTGTGCGAGCTCAGGTATGTCCTTCATATAAGGATATACTGGCTAAGGTCTCAATTTTAACATCGTTGTTGAGGGTTAGCCAATGCCATTGTTCACATCTCCCACAGTAGTGCACCTTAATTCTTGTATTGTATTATTCTAATTGTTACACATCCACACTGTTTATCTGGTGTAGGATGTCACTTGTGGTATGTTGCAAGCATCCCCCATTGTATGCATTTTTATGCTGGGGATCACCCTTAGCAACAGACCACAAGGGCAGGATCTGTTCCCCCAGTATATATGCACAACTGCATTTGGGGTTGAGCACCTCCTGCCTGCCAGTTGCTCTTTTTTTGTCTGAATTTTATACTTGGAGATGCAAAAACTCCACATTTAATGGAGCAGGAAGTATTACTTTACTGAGAGAGTAGTAGATGCATGGAATAGCCTTCCTTCAGAAGTAGTCGCTGCAAATACAGTGAAGGAGCTTAAACATGCATGGGATAAGCATAAGGCTATCCTTCATATAAGATGGGGACTATTGATAGGATTTAGATTATTGGGCAGACTAGATGGGCCAAAAGGTTCTTATCTGCCTAAATATTCTATGTTTCTATAAGGAAGGACGGACTCCGGTGGAAAAGAAAAATTCAAATTAACAGGTGCCAGAAAGTTAAACAGATTTGTAAATTATTTCTATTAAAAAATCTTAATCAGAATAGATCCCTGGATCAAACTTCTGTCCCTATAAATCTAGTATACATAACCTGTAATGTTATTACTCTACAAAAATGCATCCAGGCCCCTTTTGAACTCTTTTTCTGAGTTCACCATGACCACCTCCTCCGGGAGAGAATTCCACAGTCTCACTGCTCTTACAGTAAAAATAACAAACATTTGTGCTGGTTTAGAAACGGTCACGTACCGGCAGGATAGGTAGTGGATCCTCTGGACCAGAGAGGCGATGGCACGGGTTGTACTGGAGGACCGCTTCTAAGCAGTTACTGGTTTTGCAAGGCGGGATGGACTTGCTGCGGCGGTAACTACCAGGTCTTATCCCCCAGTAACAACTCGACCTCTCAGGCAGCTGATATAGCGTGGTACACAGGGGGCAGGCAAGAGTGTAGTCGGACGTAGTAGAGGTCAGGCCAGGCAGCAAGGGTTCACAGGCGAGAATACGGTAGCAATGGGTTCGGCAACTGGCAAGGCAATATCACAGTAGGGAACGCTTTCTCAAAGGCACTAGGCACAAAGATCCGGCAAGGGCAGGAAGGGGCAGGTGACTTTTAATGGGAAGGGCCAGTGGGAGGTGAGGAACCAGCGCACCAATTACCGATGCGCTGGCCCTTTAAATTTACTGAAGCCGTGCGCCCTAGAGAGCGGGGCCGCAAGTGCCGGGATCAAGGAGAGCAGAGTGCCGCGCGGGGAGCAGGTAAGTTTAACAGGGACGCGGCGCGTGAGCGGGGACCAGCCGCCACACTAGCCGCATCCCTGCCACTATGAGAACCACACTCCCGGGCAGTACGTCTGACCGGGAGACGCGAGGCCCCGGAGCAGAGGACAGAGACAGCGGGCGCTCCGGTCCGGAGGTGAAGACCGGAGCACTCGCTGTGACAGAAACCTTCTTTTCTTTAAACGTAGAGGATGCCCCCTTGTTATAGATACAGTCCTGGGTATAAATAGATCATGGGAGATATCTCTGTACTGTCCCCTGATATAGTTATTAGGTCACCCCCTAAGCTTTCTTTTTTCTAAACTAAATAACCCTAATTCTGATAATCTTTCTGGGTACTGTATTCCTCCCATTCCCCGTATTACTCTGGTTAACCAGTCTTTGAACCCTCTCCAACTCCCCTATATCTTTCTTGTACACTGGTGCCCAGTACTGTACACAGTATTCCATGTGTGGTCTGAGTAGTGATTTGTACAGTGTTAGAATTATTTCCTTGTCGTGGGCATCTATGCCCCTATTGATGCACCCCATAACTTTAGTTGCCTTGGCAGCAGCTGCCCGACTCTGGTCACTACAGCTAATTTTACTGTTAACCAAGACTCCTAAGTTCTTTTTCACGTCAGTTGTCCCAAGTGTTCTCCCATTTAATACATAATCCCAGCCTGGATTTTTCCTCCCCATGTGCATTACCTTACATTTATCAGTGTTGAACCTCATCTACCACTTTCCAGCCCAAACCTCCATCCTATCCAGATCCATTTGTAATAGTGCACTGTCCTCTATTGTGTTTACCGCTTTACAGAGTTTAGTATTAGAGATGAGCGAACTTTAGAAAAATTCAATTCGGCCGAATTGCCAAATTTTTCGCAAAAATTTGGTTTGATCCAAAATTATTTGCGGCGAATCTATATTAAAAACGGCTATTTTTGGCCTACAGACAGCCTTAATAGGGGGTGTAGAACACTTTGCTGTGTCCTAACACGCATATGGAGTGTGCTGGGGTTGTGAAATAATAATGTAATTCAGAATAACATGCAGATTGCCGACATCACTGCCACAGAGCGGCACAATGACAGAGCCTGGGGGTGGCATCAGTATGAGGAGACCATATAGTTGCTGAATGACACAGTATGGAGGTGTTGGCAGCATGAGGAGACCATATAGTGGCTGAATGGCACAGCGTGGAGGTGTTGGCAGCATGTGGAGACCATATAGTGGCTGAATAACATAGCGTGGAGGAGTTGGCAGCATGAGGAGACAATATAGTGGTTAAATGACACAATTTGGAGGTGTTGGCAGCATGAGGAGACCATATAGTGGCTGAATGACACAGCGTGGAGGTGATGGCAGCATGAGGAGGCCATACAGTAGCTGGATGACACAGCTTGGATGAGGCTGAAACATGAGGAGACCATAAAGTGTCTGAATGACACAGCGTGGAGGTGTTGACAGCATGAGGAGACCATATAGTTGCTGAATGACACAACGCGGAGGTGTTGGCAGCATGAGGAGACCATATAGTGGCTGAATAACACAGCGTGAGGTGTTGGCAGCATGAGGAGACCATATAGTGGCTGAATAACACAGCGTGAGGTGTTGGCAGCATGAGGAGACCATATAGTGATTGAGTGACACAGTGTGGAGGTTTTGGCAGCAAGAGGAGACCATATAGTGCCTGAATGGCACAGCCAGGAGTTGGCAGCAGCATGAGGAGACACTAGGCCTTCACAATCCCTAAGATTATAAAATTAATTCTGAATTTTAAACCAAAGATTTGGGGTAGCTAGTGCTACCATAATAAAAATGTTATTTCCAGACCCAGGCCCAGTAGCATCAGTAAACCATATAATGCCTGAATTACACAGCCTGGAGTTGGCAAAAGCATGAGGAGACCATTTAAATATAAGAATTTTAAATAGAAATCTAAGATTTTCAAATTGAAATTGAGGATTTTGAAATGGAACTTTTAACTCCCAAGTTTTAGAGTCCCAGGCCCCGGCGTGTGGGTACAAAGGACCTAATCTAACAAGGAGTCATATGGCAGCACAATGACAGAGCCTGGAGGTGGCATCAGTAGGAGGAGACCATATAGTGTATGAATGGTACAGTCTGGAGTTAGCTGAAGCATGAGGAGACCCCAGGGTTTCACAATCCCTAAGAAAAAAAAACAAAGTTTGAAATTTAAAGTGAAGATTTTGGGTAGCTAGAGCTACTGTAACAAAAAATTTTATTCCCAGGCCCAGCAGCATCAGTAAACCATATATTGCCTGAATGGCATAGCCTGGAGTTGGCAGAAGCATGAGGATACCATATTGTATCTGAATAGCACAGCCTGAAGTTGGCGGCAGGTGAGGAGACAATAGGGCCTCACAATCTCTGAAAATAAAAGATGAATTTTGAAATTGCAACTGAAGATGTATTGTACCTAGTGCTACCATAAACATATCTAGGTAAAGTCCTAGGCTCAGCAGCATCACTAAACCATGTAGTTGCTATATGACACATCCAGGAGCAGGCAGCAGCATGAGTACACAAGAGGGATTCACAACCCCAAACATTAAAAGGTTGAAATCTCTAAGATGCACGTTAGCTAGTGCTACCATCCAAAAATTTAAGGCCCAAGCCCAGCAGCATCGGTAAGCCAAGTAGTTATTGAACCACACAGTCAGGAGCAGGCATCAGCAGTACACAAAAGGGTTTCATAACCACTTACATTGAAAGATCAAGCTTGAAATCTCAATTAAGAATTTATGTTAGCTAGTGCTACCATAACATATTTGGAGTTAATATCCCAGTCCCAGTAGCATCAGAAAATGATATATTGGCTTAATGACAGCCTGGAGGTGGGGAAATCATGAGGAGCCCATAAAGTGTCTAAATGGTACAGCCTGAAGGTGGCTGAAGCATAGAAATCTAAGATTGTGAATTGAAATTGAGGATTTTGAAATGTAACTTTTAACTCCCAAGTTTTAGTGTCCCGGGCCCCGGCATGGGGGTACAAAGGACCTAATCTAACAAGGAGTCTCATGTCACTTGTTAGCACAATGACAGAGCCTGGAGGTGGCATCAATCGGAGGAGACCATGTAGTGTCTGAATGGATCAGCCTGGAGTGTGCTGAAACATGAGGAGACCCCAGGGCTTCACAATCCCTAAGAAAAAAAGACGAAGATTTAAACTGAAGAGTTTGTGTAGCTAGTGCTACCATAACAACATTTTTTATGCCCAGGCCCAGCAGCAGCAGTAAACCATATATTGGCTGAATGACAGAGCCTGGAGTTGGCTGAAGCATGTGGAGACCATATAGTGTCTGAATGGCACAGCCTGGAGTTGGCAGCAGCATGACAAGACCATTGAAATCTATGATTTTTAATTTTGACATACTTATTGTGTATATGAGGGAAGCACAATACACTTCAGTTCGTTTAAAACAGTATTTGTCCAGAACAGCAGCAGGAGTGTACTATTGGCTGTCCATTCACAGTATATAGACCCTTGACAGATTAACAGGTACAAAATAGTACACTACTTAGAAGTAGGTATGTGGTATGCACTAATGAGGGCAGAAAAATGTGCTACAGTATGCTTAAAAATACTTATTTTTACCTGTGTCCCAGATTACATAATTCCTTTATAATCAGAAATTGTCAGAATACCACCTGACATTCAAAATAATAAAATGATAGATATGTTCTCTTAAGAAAAGAATCCTTCAGTAGATGACAATATGAGTATTGCTCATCGGAGGAACAGGAAAACATGATACAACATAATTCTGCAACTGAAGAACCACAACAAAGAATGAAAAAGTAAACCTGTTGGGGACGGAGGGCGTATGGATACGCCCTCGCGTCCCGGTACTTAAGGACAGAGGGCATACCTGTATGCCCTCCGTACTTCGGATCACCGCCGCTCGCCAGGCGGTGATCGGTCCAGAATGACTGCTGATATCAATGAGCAGGCATCCCGTGGCAATGCCTGGGGGAGGTCCTGAGACTGGCGAATTGAGACCGGCGATATGCGGCGATCCGGGCCAATCGATTCACTGGTGACCCGAACGCTCGGAAAATAAGAATGATCGGAGTTGTTAGAGAAAGCTCCGATAATCCTAAAGGAAAGGAGCAAGGTGGCAGTGTTGCCATCTGCTCCTATCCCCTGCCATTTTTGGTCAGTACGACCACCAATGGCAGTTGACGGGGGGGGGGGGGGGTAAGAGTTCATTTCCCCAGCTCTGCCCACCAATCGAAGTCCGGGCAGAGCGGGGGAACTGGAGCGGTGAGGGGGGGGGGGGGGGGGAGCATGGCCGGCATACCCGGACCGGCGGCGGCAGCGAAATGGAGCAGCGGCGAAGGCATTGAGAAGCGGCAGCATCGGCGGCAGCAGGAAGAGTGCCACTGGAAAGTATGGCGTGGAGGAGGCTGCAGTGAAAATCGCGGTAAGTGATCTTCACTGTGGCCTTTTAAAAACTGCTAAACTACAACTCCCAGCATGCCCAGATATCCAAAGGCTGTCTGAGCATGCTGGGGGTTGTATTTTTGTAACATCTGGAGGGCCACAGTTTGGAGACCACTGTGTAGAGTTATCTAAACTGTGGTCCTCCAGATGTTGCAAAACTGCAACTTTCAGCATGCACTGACTGTCTAGGCATGCTGGGAGTTGTAGTTTTGCAACATCTGAAGTGGCACAGTTAGGAGACCACTATACGGTGGTCTCCAAACTGTAGCCCTCCAGATGTTGCAAAACTACACTTCTCAGCATGGCCAGACAGTCAGGGATGCTGCGCGTGTAGTTCTGCAATATCTGACCCTTCAGATGTTGCAGAACTACAACTCACAGCATGCCTGGAGTTGTAGTTTTGCAACATCTGGAGGGCTACAGTTTGGAGACCACTACTTAGCAGTCTCCAAACTGTTCTTCCCCAGTTGTTGCATAACTACAACTCCTAGCATGCCCAGACTATCCAGGCATGCTGGGAGTTGTAGTTCTGCGACATCTGAAGGGCCAGCTATTGCAGAACTACACGCCCAGCATCCCTGACTGTCTGGGAATGCTGGGAATTGCAGTTTTTCAACAGCTGTAGGCACACTGGTTGGGAAACACAGAGCTAGAGTCTGTCTCGTAACTCAGTGATTCCAACCCATGTGCCTCCAGCTGTTGCAAAACTACAACACCCAGAATGCACTTACAATACATGCTGTGAGTTGTAGTTTTGCAACAGCTGGAGGCACACAGGTTGGAATCACTGAGCTAGAGTCTGTTTTCTAACTCAGTGGTTCCCCACCAGTGTGCCTAAAGCTGTTGTAAAACTACAACTCCCAGCATGTACGGTCTGTCAGTGCATTCTGGGAGTTGTAGTTTTGCCACAGCTGAAGGTTTGGGACGCACCCCCCATCCCCATGTGAATGTACAGGGTACATTCACACGGGCGGGTTTACAGTTGGTTTCTTTCTACAAATTTTCCACCGCAGATCAAACTCCCAGCGGAAAACTTACTGTGAACCCCTGCCTCAAGCATCAAGCTGTTGCAAAACAACAACTCCCAGTATTGCCAGACAGTACTGTGAACCATTTGCCCTGCATGGCACACGTGTTGAATCTGGTTGTTAAGAAGTTCATCAAGTCTTCACCCCATTTGCAAGACGTCCTGACAATGGCAAGGAAACTGTGCATGCACTTCAGCCACTCGTACACCGCCAAGCACACTTTGCTTGAGCTGCAGCGTCAGAACGGTATCCCACAACTTAGTCTCATTTGTGACGTTGCCATACGTTGGAATTCCACCCTCCATATGTTGGACAGACTATACGAACAAAGAAACGCCATCAAGGATTTTTTGATGATACAAGCAGATAGGAGTACTCCCCTGTGTAACTTTAATGAGAACGAGTGGCAGCTCATACGTGACACCTGCCGTTTGCTGTGGCCCTTTGAGGAAGCCACATTTTTTATTAGTCGCTCGAATTACGCCATGAAGGACCAAATTCCACTCCTACATTTACTCCAAAAAATGATTGAAAACATGGCTGGTCACGGCAATGGAGATGTTGCCCCTACATCAGAAGGCTACATGAGTCCTGTGGGATATGAACTGGAGGAGGAGGATGAGGGGCAGAGCGGAGCACAGTTTACGGTGGATGAGATGGCCGGTGTTTCTGGTTATTGGACAGGAGGGGAGGAGCATGAGCAGCCAGAAGAGCTGGAAGGTTATTACGAGGGAGGCGAGACAGAGGACCCAGACACACCGTGGCAGTATGCAGTGGAGATGGAGGCAGGTAGTCCCAGTGAGTCACTGTCACAAATGGCACGATGCATGCTGAGTTGCTTGCGTAGTGACCCCCGAATTGTCAAAATTCGTCAGCGTGATGACTTCTGGATCTCCACCTTATTAGACCCTCTCTACTGGCCCAGACTGGGGGCCTTTTTTACACCCACTGAGAGGGAGGACAAACTGACCTACTTCAGTTAGCTTCTACGTAGTTGGTTGGCCGTTGCCTATCGGCCACATGGTCCATCCACTCGCAGGTCTGACTCGGGGGGCCCTCTGCGCTCACCTTCCACTGCCACGGCTGCTGGGGAGGGGAGGATTGGCAGGGGCAGTACCGGCTCAATCAGCTGCAGCCGGAGTCTACAGTCGCTGATGAGTAGCTTCCTTCAGCCGCATAGTGAAGCTACTCATCAGCAGCAGGTGGACATGGAGCAGGACCTGAACCAGCAGGTGATGGCTTACCTCGACATGACCCTGCCAACAACCGTTGAAGATCCGCTGGACTTCTGAGCAGCCAAACTCGATTTATGGCCGCAACTAGCGGAGTTTGCCCTGGAAAAGCTGTCCTGCCCGGCCAGTAGTGTGCCATCAGAGCGGGTGTTTAGTGCGGCCGGGGCCATAGTCACCCCAAGGCGAACTCGTCTGTGCACTAAAAATGTGGAGAGACTGACGTTTGTCAAAATGAATCAGGGATGGATCAGCCAGGATTTCCAGCCACCAATGACAGATGGGTCTGAGTAGATTGACCATGCTCCTACAACAACATTTTCTCTCTGGGGCAGACCTGGGGATTGTACGGCCCGCTTGACACATACGGCCCTTTGATTGGCTCTGACCGGCCTGCGCTGATTGGGGGACAACTGTGCTGCCTAATCTGGGGGACATCTATGCTGCCTAATCTGGGGAACAACTATGGTCCTAATCTGGGGGACATCTATGCTGCCTAATCTGGGGGACAACTATGCTCCTAATATGGGGAAAACTGAAGCTTCTGGCTTTGGGCCTATAATTTTTTGAAGTTTAGCAGTAGCTAAATGCATGCTTAATGCAAATTTCAACATTGATCTTTAAATGTAAGGGGTTATGAAAACCTCTTGGGTACTGCAAATGCATGCTCCAGACTCATTCTTTGTCTTTCACAAACTACTTGCCTCCCTGGTGCCTCAGGCCTTGGGCCTATAATTTTTGAAGTTTAGCAGTAGCTAAACACATGCTTAATGCAAATGTAAACATTGATCTTTAAATGTCAGGGGTTATGAAAACCTCTTGGGTACTGCAAATGCATGCTCCAGACTCATTCTGTGTCTTTCAGGAACTACTTGCCTCCCTGGTACCTCTGGCCTTGGGCCTTAAATTTTTGTATGTTTAGCAGTAGCTAAATACATGCTTAATGCAAATTTCAACAATGATCGTTAAATTCTCGGCGCTCTGCCAGGCCCTTCTTCTACCCCGCCTGGGCCGATCCGAGGACCTCACTAACCAACTCACTAACTAATCCAATCGCTTTTAGCTACGGGCGGTGTGTACAAAGGGCAGGGACTTAATAAACGCCAGCTTATGACCCTCACTTACTGGTAATTCCTTGTTTTAAGATTAAATAATTGCAACCACAGATCCCTATCACAAACTGGTTTCAGCGTGACACGCACCTGTCCTTGATAGATAGAGAGACGCTAATCCGTTCAGTGGAGCGCTAGTGCGGCCCAGGACATCTGAGGCCATAACACACCTGTTATTGCTCGATCTCGCAATTGATCGGGCAAGGTAAGGGGTTATTAAAGCATCTTGGGTACTGCTGAGGCCTACTCCTGACTGCTCCTGGTGCAATGTATGGGGCAATTAAACACTCTTGGGTAGTGTTATTGTTAAATTTACTGGTAATTTTATCAGTAATAAAATTGAATTTTGCAGAATGCTCACCGTTACACAATGGAATGCTTGTTGTGTGTGATTTTTTTATGAAAAAAATAAAATAAATTGATGGACAGGGATTAACTCTGCTTAATCATTTTTGGCGAATAGAATCCTTTTGCCATCTGATTTTTTGGAGACAGATGCACTTACACACATGTAATAATTTTTTTTAAACAAATTTCAAACATTGTGTGGTTTATTTCTTTTGAGAAGAATGTCTTTGGGTGGTCCACCATCCTGCATTATAGAGTCTTCTGAACTGCTGTATATGCGCTTGTTTAAAAAAAAAAAAAAAAAAAAGGTATTTTGTCAGACAATTTCGAAAAAAATTTGCTTTTTTTTGGGGTGGATTGTGAAGCCCGGGTGTGTACTGGTGCATCAGCCAACTCCAGGTTGTGTCCTTCAGGCAATATATGGGTTCCTGATGCCGCAGAGGTGGGGCCTTGGTCTTGAAATTTCTAATTTTTGTATAGCGTGTGCTACCAATGAGAAATTTTTGACAAAAATGTCATATATTGTGTTGTTTTTTTTGGGGGGGGGATTGTGAAGCCCTTGCATCAGCCAACTCCAGGTTGTGTCATGCAGGCAATATATGGGTTACTGATGCCACAGGGGTGGGGCCTGGTTCTGGAAATTTCACATTTTTGGATAGTGGGTGCTACCAAAAATTTCTCATTGTGTTGATTTCGGAGGGGGGATTGTGAAGCCCTGGTGTGTACTGGTGCATCAGCCAACTCCAGGCTGTGTCCTACAGGCAATATATGGGTTCCATATGCCGCATAGGTGGGGCCTGTGTCTGGAAATTTCAAATTTTTGGATAGCGGGTGCTACCAATGAGAGATCTTTGTAAAAAATGTCATATATTGTGTTTTTTTTTTTTTGGGGGGGGGGGGGGGGATTGTGAAGCCCTGGTGTGTAGTGTACTAGTGCATCAGCCAACTCCCCGCTGTGACATTCAGCCACTAAATGGTCTCCTCTTGTCACGCTATGTCCACGCTATGTCATTCAGTCACTATATGGTCTCCTGACACTGATGCCACCACCAGGCTCTGTCATTGTGCTGCTGTGCGGCAGTGATTCTAAGAGCGATGCCGGTAATCTGCATGCTATTCTGAATAACAGTATTATTTCACTACCCCAGCACACTCCATATGCGTTTTAGGACACAGCAACGTGTTCTATACCCCTATAGAGGCTGTATGTAGGCTAGAAATAGCCTTTTTTAACATCGATTCGCCGCAAATAAATTCGGATCGTAACAAACTTTTCGGGAAAATTCGGCTAATCGGCCAAATCAAATTTTTGAAAAGTTCGCACATCTCTAGTGCTAATGTTCAGTTTAGCCTCATCAAAATGTATAGAGAGCTAATGAAAATGTCTTAGGCAGCTATCTAATTGTCTAGAGAGACCTAATTGCCTTGTAAGCCTCAAAATGTATCATAAGTTTTATAGAGTTGTATAGGAAGCTAGAAACTAAAGGATAGATAGCTTTCTTTAAATGTCTAGATAACATTCAATTGTCTAGATAGTATTCAAATGTCTAGATAGCATCAAAATGTGTTTAGTCTACTTAGGATGTATAGCAAATGTACAGATCATCCTGTTCTATAGCATCCTGTTCTAGTCCTAGTCCCTCTGTCTCAGGGGACAGACGTCGAGGCCGACTTATCTTTAGTAAGGGGGTTTGTGGTGTCCCAGTACCACATTCTATACGGTACTTGTTTACTTATGGGTCCCCATAGCCAGAGTCCCTAGAACTTAGGGATCCCTCTCAGCCAGTCTACCCCTAGTCACCTCTATTCTAGTGTACAAATCTCTAATTTATGCATAGGTTAATGTAAATAGGATAGTATTTGTAAATAAATTACTTAATTACTTGTTTCCATGGCGTCGCAGGGCCTTGGGGTCATGTGATGCGTTCCAGGCCTCACTTTGGTATTTCTAGCCTCGTTTTGGTTTTATTATGTGTATAGGACCTGTATAGGAAGTCAGATGATCACCCAGAAGCCTGTGTGATGGTGAGTGACAGCTGACCTTGGACCTCTCAAATTAGGCTCCGCCCCCTGTCCATATAAGGGACGCAGCGGCCATTTTAGTGCTCTTTGTTCCTGGGTTGCCAAGCGAGCAACATCTCTCTATAGAACCTGCGCTGCTAAAAACCGTGAGTTAGGCCCAAGCCTCGCAGCAACGGCCGATCCTTACCAAATATAGAGTGTATCAATCCCCAAACACTCTGCAGGACCACCGGAACTAATCCGGACGGATCCACGCACTGTCAGTCATTGAAGTCTATAGAAGTGTACTGCAGAGACTGTAACTGTATTCTGAATGTACCGCAAGTTCAATAGTAAAGTTTACTTCAGTTCAAGTTTAACTCCAGTGTGGACCTTCAGTCATTACTTGCATACGCCTGCATTTCTGGGAAGGGCGACGATAGGCCGAAGCTATACCTCAGTAATACCAGCCCTCACCCTGGAGTCACGAGTGACAGGGTTAATATTAACCACTCATATACCGATACCATACCACCACCACCACCATACACCCCCAAGGGCTACCACAAAAGTATATTAGAAATATTTTTTATTTAAAATAAGGAGTGCTAAAGCAAAAACATTTTTTACGAGAGTGACCATTTAAAGGACCTTAACATGTATAGCTTGGAAGAAAGAAGAGACAGGGGATATGATAGAGACTTTGAAATACATAAAGGGAATCAACACAGTAAAGGAGGAGAGCATATTTAAAATGTAGACAAAAAAGAGCAACTGGCAGGCAGGAGGTGCTCAACCCCAAATGCAGTTGTGCATATATACTGGGGAAACAGATCCTGCTTGTGGTCTGTTGCTAAGGGCAATCCCCAGCATTAAAATGCATACAATGGAGGATGCCTGCAGCGGACCACAAGTGCCACAATGGCATTCTACACCAGATAAACAGTGTGGATGTGTAGCAATTAGAATAATACAATACAAGAATTAAGGTGCACTATTGTGGGAGATGTGAACAATAATTTTGGCTAAACCTCAACATTGATGTTAAAATTGAGACATTAGCCAGTATATCCTTATATGAAGGACATACCTGAGCCCGCACACCAATGCCAAGGTTTCTCAAGTGGCACGAGACCTAACACTAACCTACCTGTGCGTGATAAGCAAAACCAGGGGCCAATGGGCAATTACAACAGTATTAGGTCCGACTCACAGCCCGCTCCTAGTTACCTCCAGTGTGGCTGAGCACACATACAATGGGAGGAAGCAGGAAGACTATAAGCCCCACCCAAGTTGGCTGATGTGGTTGCGGGCATCACAGGTGAACCTTAATGCTGCCTAGAATAGTAATAAAGGTGCATTAAATGTGGAGTTTTTGCATCTACAAGTATAAAATTTAGACAAAAAAAGAACAACTGGCAGGCAGGAAGTGCTCAACCCCAGATGCAGTTGTGCATATATACTGGGGGAGCAGATCCTGCCCTTGTGGTCTGTTGCTAAGGGTGATACCCAGCATAAAATGCATACAATGGGGGATGCCTGCAACAGACCACAAATGCCACAATGGCATCCTACACCAGATAAAATGTGTGGATGTGTAACAATTAGAACAATACAATGCAATTGGTGTTGGTGTGCGAGCTCAGGTATGTCCTTCATATAAGGATATACTGGCTAAGGTCTCAATTTTAACATCGTTGTTGAGGGTTAGCCAATGCCATTGTTCACATCTCCCACAGTAGTGCACCTTAATTATTGTATTGTATTATTCTAATTGTTACACATCCACACTGTTTATCTGGTGTAGGATGTCACTTGTGGTATGTTGCAAGCATCCCCCATTGTATGCATTTTTATGCTGGGGATCACCCTTAGCAACAGACCACAAGGGCAGGATCTGTTCCCCCAGTATATATGCACAACTGCATTTGGGGTTGAGCACCTCCTGCCTGCCAGTTGCTCTTTTTTTGTCTGAATTTTATACTTGGAGATGCAAAAACTCCACGTTTAATGGAGCAGGAAGTATTACTTTACTGAGAGAGTAGTAGATGCATGGAATAGCCTTCCTTCAGAAGTAGTCGCTGCAAATACAGTGAAGGAGCTTAAACATGCATGGGATAAGCATAAGGCTATCCTTCATATAAGATGGGGACTATTGATAGGATTTAGATTATTGGGCAGACTAGATGGGCCAAAAGGTTCTTATCTGCCTAAATATTCTATGTTTCTATAAGGAAGGACGGACTCCGGTGGAAAAGAAAAATTCAAATTAACAGGTGCCAGAAAGTTAAACAGATTTGTAAATTATTTCTATTAAAAAATCTTAATCAGAATAGATCCCTGGATCAAACTTCTGTCCCTATAAATCTAGTATACATAACCTGTAATGTTATTACTCTACAAAAATGCATCCAGGCCCCTTTTGAACTCTTTTTCTGAGTTCACCATGACCACCTCCTCCGGGAGAGAATTCCACAGTCTCACTGCTCTTACAGTAAAAATAACAAACATTTGTGCTGGTTTAGAAACGGTCACGTACCGGCAGGATAGGTAGTGGATCCTCTGGACCAGAGAGGCGATGGCACGGGTTGTACTGGAGGACCGCTTCTAAGCAGTTACTGGTTTTCACCAGAGCCCGCCGCAAGGCGGGATGGACTTGCTGCGGCGGTAACTACCAGGTCTTATCCCCCAGTAACAACTCGACCTCTCAGGCAGCTGATATAGCGTGGTACACAGGGGGCAAGCAAGAGCGTAGTCGGACGTAGCAGAGGTCAGGCCAGGCAGCAAGGGTTCACAGGCGAGAATACGGTAGCAATGGGTTCGGCAACTGGCAAGGCAATATCACAGTAGGGAACGCTTTCTCAAAGGCACTAGGCACAAAGATCCGGCAAGGGCAGGAAGGGGCAGGTGACTTTTAATGGGAAGGGCCAGTGGGAGGTGAGGAACCAGCGCACCAATTACCGATGCGCTGGCCCTTTAAATTTACTGAAGCCGTGCGCCCTAGAGAGCGGGGCCGCGAGTGCCGGGATCAAGGAGAGCAGAGTGCCGCGCGGGGAGCAGGTAAGTTTAACAGGGACGCGGCGCGTGAGCGGGGACCAGCCGCCACACTAGCCGCATCCCTGCCACTATGAGAACCACACTCCCGGGCAGTACGTCTGACCGGGAGACGCGAGGCCCCGGAGCAGAGGACAGAGACAGCGGGCGCTCCGGTCCGGAGGTGAAGACCGGAGCACTCGCTGTGACAGAAACCTTCTTTTCTTTAAACGTAGAGGATGCCCCCTTGTTATAGATACAGTCCTGGGTATAAATAGATCATGGGAGATACCTCTGTACTGTCCCATGATATAGTTATTAGGTCACCCCCTAAGCTTTCTTTTTTCTAAACTAAATAACCCTAATTCTGATAATCTTTCTGGGTACTGTATTCCTCCCATTCCCCGTATTACTCTGGTTAACCAGTCTTTGAACCCTCTCCAACTCCCCTATATCTTTCTTGTACACTGGTGCCCAGTACTGTACACAGTATTCCATGTGTGGTCTGAGTAGTGATTTGTACAGTGTTAGAATTATTTCCTTGTCGTGGGCATCTATGCCCCTATTGATGCACCCCATAACTTTAGTTGCCTTGGCAGCAGCTGCCCGACTCTGGTCACTACAGCTAATTTTACTGTTAACCAAGACTCCTAAGTTCTTTTCCACGTCAGTTGTCCCAAGTGTTCTCCCATTTAATACATAATCCCAGCCTGGATTTTTCCTCCCCATGTGCATTACCTTACATTTATCAGTGTTGAACCTCATCTACCACTTTCCAGCCCAAACCTCCAACCTATCCAGATCCATTTGTAATAGTGCACTGTCCTCTATTGTGTTTACCGCTTTACAGAGTTTAGTATTAGAGATGAGCGAACTTTAGAAAAATTCAATTCGGCCGAATTGCCAAATTTTTCGCAAAAATTTGGTTTGATCCAAAATTATTTGCGGCGAATGTATATTAAAAACGGCTATTTTTGGCCTACAGACAGCCTTAATAGGGGGTGTAGAACACTTTGCTGTGTCCTAACACGCATATGGAGTGTGCTGGGGTTGTGAAATAATAATGTAATTTAGAATAACATGCAGATTGCCGGCATCACTGCCACAGAGCGGCACAATGACAGAGCCTGGGGGTGGCATCAGTATGAGGAGACCATATAGTTGCTGAATGACACAGCATGGAGGTATTGGCAGCATGAGGAGACCATATAGTGGCTGAATGGCACAGCGTGGAGGTGTTGGCAGCATGTGGAGACCATATAGTGGCTGAATAACATAGCATGGAGGAGTTGGCAGCATGAGGAGACAATATAGTGGTTAAATGACACAGTTTGGAGGTGTTGGCAGCATGAGGAGACCATATAGTGGCTGAATGACACAGCGTGGAGGTGATGGCAGCATGAGGAGACCATACAGTAGCTGGATGACACAGCTTGGATGAGGCTGAAACATGAGGAGACCATAAAGTGTCTGAATGACACAGCGTGGAGGTGTTGACAGCATGAGGAGACCATATAGTTGCTGAATGACACAACGCGGAGGTGTTGGCAGCATGAGGAGACCATATAGTGGCTGAATAACACAGCGTGAGGTGTTTGCAGCATGAGGAGACCATATAGTGGCTGAATAACACAGCGTGAGGTGTTGGCAGCATGAGGAGACCATATAGTGACTGAGTAACACAGTGTGGAGGTGTTGGCAGCAAGAGGAGACCAGCAGCATTGTTGGCAGCAGCATGAGGAGACACTAGGCCTTCACAATCCCTAAGATTATAAAATTAATTCTGAATTTTAAACCGAAGATTTGGGGTAGCTAGTGCTACCATAATAAAAATGTTATTTCCAGACCCAGGCCCAGTAGCATCAGTTGTAACAAAAATTTTTATTCCCAGGCCCAGCAGCATCAGTAAACCATATATTGCCTGAATGGCATAGCCTGGAGTTGGCAGAAGCATGAGGATACCATATTGTATCTGAATAGCACAGCCTGAAGTTGGCGGCAGGTGAGGAGACAATAGGGCCTCACAATCTCTGAAAATAAAAGATGAATTTTGAAATTGCAACTGAAGATGTATTGTACCTAGTGCTACCATAAACATATCTAGGTAAAGTCCTAGGCTCAGCAGCATCACTAAACCATGTAGTTGCTATATGACACATCCAGGAGCAGGCGGCAGCATGAGTACACAAGAGGGATTCACAACCCCAAACATTAAAAGGTTGAAATCTCTAAGATGCACGTTAGCTAGTGCTACCATCCAAAAATTTAAGGCCCAAGCCCAGCAGAATCGGTAAGCCAAGTAGTTATTGAACCACACAGTCAGAAGCAGGCATCAGCAGTACACAAAAGGGTTTCATAACCACTTACATTGAAAGATCAAGCTTGAAATCTCAATTAAGAATTTATGTTAGCTAGTGCTACCATAACATATTTGGAGTTAATATCCCAGTCCCAGTAGCATCAGAAAATGATATATTGGCTTAATGACAGCCTGGAGGTGGGGAAATCATGAGGAGCCCATAAAGTGTCTAAATGGTACAGCCTGAAGGTGGCTGAAGCATAGAAATCTAAGATTGTGAATTGAAATTGAGGATTTTGAAATGTAACTTTTAACTCCCAAGTTTTAGTGTCCCGGGCCCCGGCATGGGGGTACAAAGGACCTAATCTAACAAGGAGTCTCATGTCACTTGTTAGCACAATGACAGAGCCTGGAGGTGGCATCAGTCGGAGGAGACCATGTAGTGTCTGAATGGATCAGCCTGGAGTGTGCTGAAACATGAGGAGACCCCAGGGCTTCACAATCCCTAAGAAAAAAAGACGAAGATTTAAACTGAAGAGTTTGTGTAGCTAGTGCTACCATAACAACATTTTTTATGCCCAGGCCCAGCAGCAGCAGTAAACCATATATTGGCTGAATGACAGAGCCTGGAGTTGGCTGAAGCATGTGGAGACCATATAGTGTCTGAATGGCACAGCCTGGAGTTGGCAGCAGCATGACAAGACCATTGAAATCTATGATTTTTAATTTTGACATACTTATTGTGTATATGAGGGAAGCACAATACACTTCAGTTCGTTTAAAACAGTATTTGTCCAGAACAGCAGCAGGAGTGTACTATTGGCTGTCCATTCACAGTATATAGACCCTTGACAGATTAACAGGTACAAAATAGTACACTACTTAGAAGTAGGTATGTGGTATGCACTAATGAGGGAAGAAAATGTGCTACAGTATGCTTAAAAATACTTATTTTTACCTGTGTCCCAGATTACATAATTCCTTTATAATCAGAAATTGTCAGAATACCACCTGACATTCAAAATAATAAAATGATAGATATGTTCTCTTAAGAAAAGAATCCTTCAGTAGATGACAATATGAGTATTGCTCATCGGAGGAACAGGAAAACATGATACAACATAATTCTGCAACTGAAGAACCACAACAAAGAATGAAAAAGTAAACCTGTTAGGGACGGAGGGCGTATGGATACGCCCTCGCGTCCCGGTACTTAAGGACAGAGGGCATACCTGTATGCCCTCCGTACTTCGGATCACCGCCGCTCGCCAGGCGGTGATCGGTCCAGAATGACTGCTGATATCAATGAGCAGAAATCCCGTGGCAATGCCTGGGGGAGGTCCTGAGACTGGCGAATTGAGACCGGCGATATGCGGCGATCCGGGCCCATCGATTCACTGGTGACCCGAACTCTCGGAAAATAAGAATGATCGGAGTTGTTAGAGAAAGCTCCGATAATCCTAAAGGAAAGGAGCAAGGTGGCAGTGTTGCCATCTGCTCCTATCCCCTGCCATTTTTGGTCAGTACGACCACCAATGGCAGTTGACGGGGGGGGGGGGGGGGGTAAGAGTTCATTTCCCCAGCTCTGCCCACCAATCGAAGTCCGGGCAGAGCGGGGGAACTCGAGCGGTGAGGGGGGGGGGAGCATGGCCGGCATACCCGGACCGGCGGCGGCAGCGAAATGGAGCAGCGGCGAAGGCATTGAGAAGCGGCAGCATCGGCGGCAGCAGGAAGAGTGCCACTGGAAAGTATGGCGTGGAGGAGGCTGCAGTGAAAATCGCGGTAAGTGATCTTCACTGTGGCCTTTTAAAAACTGCTAAACTACAACTCCCAGCATGCCCAGATATCCAAAGGCTGTCTGAGCATGCTGGGGGTTGTATTTTTGCAACATCTGGAGGGCCACAGTTTGGAGACCACTGTGTAGAGTTATCTAAACTGTGGTCCTCCAGATGTTGCAAAACTGCAACTTTCAGCATGCACTGACTGTCTAGGCATGCTGGGAGTTGTAGTTTTGCAACATCTGAAGTGGCACAGTTTGGAGACCACTATACGGTGGTCTCCAAACTGTAGCCCTCCAGATGTTGCAAAACTACACTTCTCAGCATGGCCAGACAGTCAGGGATGCTGCGCGTGTAGTTCTGCAATATGTGACCCTTCAGATGTTGCAGAACTACAACTCACAGCATGCCTGAAGTTGTAGTTTTGCAACATCTGGAGGGCTACAGTTTGGAGACCACTACTTAGCAGTCTCCAAACTGTTCTTCCCCAGTTGTTGCATAACTACAACTCCTAGCATGCCCAGACTATCCAGACATGCTGGGAGTTGTAGTTCTGCGACATCTGAAGGGCCAGCTATTGCAGAACTACACGCCCAGCATCCCTGACTGTCTGGGAATGCTGGGAATTGCAGTTTTTCAACAGATGTAGGCACACTGGTTGGGAAACACAGAGCTAGAGTCTGTCTCGTAACTCAGTGATTCCAACCCATGTGCCTCCAGCTGTTGCAAAACTACAACACCCAGAATGCACTTACAATACATGCTGTGAGTTGTAGTTTTGCAACAGCTGGAGGCACACAGGTTGGAATCACTGAGCTAGAGTCTGTTTTCTAACTCAGTGGTTCCCCACCAGTGTGCCTAAAGCTGTTGTAAAACTACAACTCCCAGCATGTACGGTCTGTCAGTGCATTCTGGGAGTTGTAGTTTTGCCACAGCTGAAGGTTTGGGATGCACCCCCCATCCCCATGTGAATGTACAGGGTACATTCACACGGGCGGGTTTACAGTTGGTTTCTTTCTACAAATTTTCCACCGCAGATCAAACTC
The DNA here is from genome assembly GCF_029499605.1 of Hyla sarda. Taxonomy (NCBI): domain Eukaryota; kingdom Metazoa; phylum Chordata; class Amphibia; order Anura; family Hylidae; genus Hyla; species Hyla sarda. The sequence goes on along the minus strand of NC_079195.1, from coordinate 150,488,497 downwards.
CCAGCGGAAAACTTACTGTGAACCCCTGCCTGTGTGAATGTACCCTAAAAACACTACACTACACTAAAATATTAAAAAGTAAAACACTACATATACACCCCCTTACACGTCCCATCCATTAAAAATGAAAAACGTCTCATACGGCATGGTTCCTAAATAGAGCATCAAGCTGTTGCAAAACAACAACTCCCAGTATTGCCAGACAGCCATAGACTGTCATGGCAGGCTGGGAGTCTTGCAACAGCTGGAGGCACCCTGTTTGGGAAACACTGCTGTAGGGTTTTGATGGAGACAAGCCCCATCCTTGTGTCCAGGTCTGCCCCTATTGCAAATTCCTCATTTAGGCCTCAAATGTGCATGACGCGCTCTCATTTCAGAGCCCTGTCGTATTTCAAGGCAACAGTTTAGGGCCACGGAAATGCCCCATATGTGGACTCAAAGTGCTCTGTGGACGAACTACATGGCTCAGGAGTGAGAGAGCGCCATGTACATTTGACGCCTAAATTGGTGATTTGCACAGGGGTGGCTGATCGTTACAGCGGTTCTGACATGAATTTAAAAAAAAACACCCACATGTGACCACATTTTGGAAACGACACCCCTCACGGAACGTAACAAGGGATATAGTGAGCAGTAGCACCCCACAGGTCTTTGACAATTTTTCGTTAAATTTGGACATGAAAATAAAAAAATAGTTTTGTTTTTTTCCATGAAAGGCTGGTGTTAATCCAATTTTTTGATTTTTACAAGGGGTATTAGGAAAAAGCCATTTTTCTGAGTAAGAACATACCCCATATGTGGATGTAAAGTGCTCTGCGGGCAAACTACAATGCTCAGAAGAGAAGGGGCGCCATTGGGTTTTTTGAGAGAGAATTAGGCTGGAATTGAAGGCTGTGTGTGTTTACAGGGGCTGAGGGATTGATCGCACCCGGTCTCACTTCTGAGACCCGATCCGATCAGAAGTTATTAAGCAGGGGAGCGGGCGGCATGGTCCGCAACCCTGCAATCACCGATGTATTTTACTTTCATTTTTAAATTCCCCGCAGGGAGCTCTGAATGGCCGTATGGAGGAGCCAATCAGGGCTCCCTGCAGGGATTTTTAAAATGGACAATGTATATTAAAAGCACTGTGGGGGGCAAGATATATAGCGCTATATATCTAGCCCCCCAGCGCATTTATAAAGATATAACCCCCGCCAGCGCAAAAATATATACCCCCCCACCATATATATATATATATATATATATATATATATATGTGTGTGACCCCACGCCAGCACATTTATAATGTAACCTCCGCCTGCGCCTTTATAATTATATACCCCCCGCCAGCGCAACTATCAATATATTCCCCCGCCAGCGCATTTATGTGACCCCCCGCTGGTGCATATGTCATTACTGCAGCGCGATGTATGAATAGTATTTTACTCGCAGAGCATCGCACCAGTCGCTACTATATATCTGGCCCTACAGCACTTCTATATAATATGCCCCTGCAGCGCAATGTATAAATAGTATTCTATCAGCAGCATCGCGCTGGCAGCGGCTGGTGTGATGCTCTGCGAGTAAAATACTATTCATACATCGCGCTGCAGTAATGACATTTTCCCCAGCGGGGGGTCACATAAATACGCTGGCGGGGGCTATATATTGATAATAATTATAAAGGCGCTGGCGGGGGTTTCATTATAAATGCGCTGGCGGGGGGTCACACACACACATATATGTAGGAAGCCCTTTTGGCTGTGTTTGTGCGAGGGGGCGTGAATTCCCACGCCCCCTCCCCCGCACCTACAGGCGGGGCCATGCAGGAGGCACCACTATAAAACGCCCCCGCTACAGACGGGCGGGGCGTACATGGTTCCAGGCAACCGGGAGGAGGAGAGTTGTGTGCGGGGGGGGGCAGAGTTTCGTTCCAGTATGGTAAGCCTGGTAATTCCCGGCCTGTGACTATTCCTTACCGTACCCTGTCTCCCCTCTTTCCTCCATTGCACTGCTTGCCGGGGTTTCGGGGCTACGGGTGGCGGACCAGAACTTCCCTTCCCTAGCTTCCCCCGCTCTGGGCTCCTCCGCTCTGGGGCGGCTCACTGATGCCCCATTCAGCGCGCCCAACACCCTTCCCGCCGCCCCTTCCCGCAGCAACACCGGGGCTGCATGGGGGCATCCGCACTCCAGCCTCCAACGGTCCAGGCCGTTTCCCCTGCCCGGCACTTTTGCGGGCTCCCCCTCTCGCTCCCCGTGGCCAGGCGACGTGCCCGGCGTCCCTCCCGGTGGCCGGGGGTGACTCTACCGGGCCGCGGGGTGTGCGGGGGGGGTGACGTTCTCCCCGTAACCAGCTCGGGAAGTAGGCCATGCTGCAGCTGTGGGCACCGGCTCCTGCGGCCGCCGGGCCGCGTGGTGCGGGGGGAGGGCCTACCTATCAGCGGTCCTAGATCAGCCCGAGCTGCACCGGTTCCGGCTGAGCGGGCTAACCGCGTTGGTCCCGGCCATCACCCTTCTGCCCGCCTCCCACGAGGCTCGAGGGGGCAGAGCCGCTGTATCCCGGCCACTGGTTAATCCAGACCGGTCCCTTACACGGTCTGCGGGGACCTGGTTTGTGACAGATATATCTGTCAAATAGCAGTTTGAATGGAATGTAACGTTAAACAAACATAATAAATCTATCCCCATATCAGCATCCGGTAGTCACTCAGCATTTACACAGCACAGTCACTCAGTATTTATACAGTACAGTCACTCAGCATTTATACAGTTACAGTCACTCAGTATTTATAAACAGTACAGTCACTCAGCATTCATACGGTACAATCACTCAGCATTTATACGGTACAGTCACTCAGCATTCATACGGTACAATCACTCAGCATTTATACAGTACAGTCACTCAGCATTTATACAGTACAGTCACTCAGCATTTATACAGTACAGTCACTCAGCATTCATACGGTACAATCACTCAGCATTTATACAGTACAGTCACTCAGCATTTATACAGTACAGTCACTCAGCATTCATACAGTACAGTCACTCAGCATTTCACACAGTACAGTCACTCAGCATTTCACACAGAACAGTCACTCAGCATTCATACCGTACAGTCACTCAGCATTCATACCGTACAGTCACTTAGCATTCATACCGCACAGACACTTAGCAGCCATACTGAGTAGCCATACTCAGCTTCGTGCCATGTAGTCACTCATAACATCCATACCACATGCAGCCTATACGCTTCCCACGCCCGTTCATCCCACACTGCAAACATGTGTACGGTTCATACACTCACAGCTTCTACTGCTCTACGTCAAAGTAGTTCTATACCGCACATAACTCAACATGTACGCATGTTTCATAGCATCACACTGCATACAAAGGTTCATAGCACTTACACCATGTAGTCACCTATAGAATGTATTTAACATAGCTTCACACGACACACACGCTCATGGTTTCACACTGCGCGCAACACGTATAAGGTACATACAACCATAACATTCCTGCTCTTACATCACGCCAGTACCATACGCCAATCGTTTTATACTGCACACGCTCAAGCATTTACACCGCGTACAAACATTCTTTCATCCTGCATAACAGGCGCTCTTAGTGGCACACGCAGGGCATACAGTTAGTGTTGTATAGAGCACACACGTCATAGTGTTCCAGTGGGTACAGCACATCGTTACAGTACACACATGTTCAGGGTCACATTCAGCTAGTACAGGTACATCATGGTACCGGATACACGCTCACAGCATCACACTCAGTGGCTACAGCTGTAGTATCATGTACAGCACATGCGCTCTTGCTGTCATTGCAGTAGCGCAGTTGCTGTTTGCATTCCACACACACGCTCAGTGTTGCACACAGTGGGTACACTTATAGTATCACACACATTACACACGCTCATACAGGCACACACAGGGAGTACAGTCCCTTTGTCGCATACAGCACACACGCCCGCAATGTCACATTCAGTGAGACAGCTATAGTATTAGGTACAGTCCACACGATAATAGTTCCCATGCAGTGGGTACAGTTCCTTGCTGCACTCAGCACATACGCTCATCACGCCACACACTGTGAGTACAGCCATAGTACCGAACGCTCACACCACTAGCACCGCATCGTGCCTGCCACGGACATACGGCACTCACGTGTGCCGCTGCATTCATACATGTGCGCACATGGGTTGCTCTGAACGTACGCTCCTAACTGTCGTCGTATCCTGCTCCTCACTGTGTTACCGCACACATGCTCATAGGTAGTACTGCTCATACGCACAACCTTACACGGCATACACTATTCTCAGGTTGTACGGTACAATCACATATAGTTACTCAGCACACACGTCGGTACCGGCTACTGGTCCCTGCAGCTGATATTCCTTAGGCACGTTACCATAGTAACTGCTCAGTCACAGATCAAGCACCTGTATCTGTCATACGCTCACCTGCTACCTTCTAACTGTCATACAGCATGCACTAACGGTGGCCGCTGACATGCTGTTCTGCACATCCATACCACGACACAAGTGGTGTTCACCCACTTCACCCGCCACGTTCTGCAGGGAGACGCGCTATTTATATTGTTGTCACTGACATGTCTTCTGATTAACAACTTCACGGCACATAGGTGGTTGTTTCCCCGTGATACCTGCCACGCCTGCAGGGGGCAGCACTGCGCAGTTGCTATTACTGACATTTCCTCAGAGCTACGACATCAGGAAACACAGAGGGCTGACATACCCCCCACATGCCCACAGGGGGTCACACCGAGTAACCGGGGTTAGAGACTCCTATCAGATCAAAAAAAAAACATGTATAAGCACAGCCACACATACCACGTTCCCTTAGTCAGGCCTTAGGTGGGTCGTATAGGGGTTTGGGGGGGGGGGACACATACATGGCCTTCACACAGTACTCTGCTGCCATAGTGAGTCCTGGGGGGGGGGGGCGGTCACGGGCGCGGTTATCTCCTCGCCGCTAAGCCCCTGTACAGAGGGCACCCCTGCGCAGTCTCCTTAGCGACAGCCCAACAATATTTGCATACTCTTTCCCCAGATCGTTGTTTCGTTTCCACTGGTTACCAAAGCCCCACAAGTGGCTTTCCTATTCAGCTTTCAGCTTGGGGGATTAAAGGAGAGGTCTGTTGTTCCTGACTATGCTTCAGTGCAACATGACTGCACGTCACACGTACCCACTGACCCATGTTACTTTCACTACCCTCGTTTGCTTACCACAGTTACTCGTTTCACACACTGACGCTGCTACGACACGTCTTCAGAGCCTCGCACGTCCTCTCACCCACCAGGTTCCTCAGTCCTGACTCGCTTCAGTCGGGGTCCTGGTGAAGTCTGTTGTTCCTGACTCTGCTTCAGTGCAACACGACTCGACACACAGGCAGTGGGTCATCCGTCTGGCTCACACGTCTTCAGTGGTGGCCCCTGTGTATGCTGTTCTGACTCTTCAGCGCAATAGCATACACTTAGTCTCATCTCTTGTCTCACACGCATACATCACGTCAGGCACTCAACTGCCATTCACTTCCGCTTTACCAAAAAAAAAAATAATAATAATAAAAAAAATGTAATAAAATGTCAGCGCCATGCTAACAGCTATCTCTTCCGCAGACCCAAAGACCTGTCTCGCCTACAGGTACGAGGTTCGAGTCAGATTGCCATCCCAGGCACAGCGGTTACGCATTGACCTGTCACATCCACAGGCACGAGGGTATGTGAGACCTGTCAGTCTACAGGTACGATAGTCACGCAGAGGTCATTCACGTCTGCGGACACAGTGACTCGGTTGATGCCTGTCTGCAGGCATGATAGTCCTTAGGCTTAATTTACTGAGTTCTGCCGAGCCTGCAGGCATGATCAGGATGAGGAGGCCCGTCGTCCACTGCAGGTCATTACTCCTGAGACCACGTTCATGACGGTATGCTGGCAGGTTAGGATATTACTCACGGTACAGTCCATTCATCTCTTCACATCACTTAACTAACAATGTAGATTTTGCCACTTATCAGCAGGAACAGAAGGACAGGTTATGCCCGACAAGCTTTATCGGTTCCCCTTTCTGCAAATCACCACAGTAAGTATGTCAACATGAACGTATCAGCTAGCACATAGTCAGGTCCTGTTCCAGTGCCAGGCCGGATGCAGTAGGCTTCACCACCTATCTTCCCAGTGTCAGGTACTGCCTCATGTGGTCGCTAGCCGGCAGGCACAGCTCCCTGGTTTCTTGAATCCAGTAAGAACAGTAGGGGAGATAGATAGGACTAGTTGTGGTGTTGGTTATCATGGTCAGGAATGTTGTTATTAATTCTACTTCTTGATTTTTGCCCTCTATAGGTGTGCCCTTATACGCAGTTATGGGCACAACTCAACCGCTCCATCAGTCACTTATTTATAGGTACATAGGTTTGTATATAGGTGCAATCTCAAGTACGGAACAACTCTAACCGCTTGGTAAGTCAATGTATGGTTCGCATATTTGTGTATTCAGCGCTCACTACCACAAGCTTGAATGTAAGCCCTGAGCACAAGTAGGAAGCCTTTTTGGCTGTGTTTGTGCGAGGGGGCGTGAATTCCCACGCCCCCCCCCCTCTCCCGCACCTACAGACGGGGCCATGCAGGAGGCACCACTATAAAACGCCCCCGCTACAGACGGGCGGGCGTACGTGGTTCCAGGCACCCTCCCAACCCTCCCTTATTTCATCAATTCACCATAGGGTATGCCCTCTATAGGCGTGCCCTTATACGCGGTTATGGGCACAACTCAACCGCTTCATCAGTCACTTATTTATAGGTACATAGGTTTGTATATAGGTGCAATCTCAAGTACGGAACAACTCTAACCGCTTGGTAAGTCAATGTATGGTTCGCATATTTGTGTATTCAGCGCTCGCTACCACAAGCTTGAATGTAAGCCCTGAGCACAAATATATATCTATTGCAGGGGGTATATATTTTTGCGCTGGCAGGGGTTATATCTTTATAAATGCGCTGGGGGCTAGATATATAGCGCAATATATCTTGCCCCCACACCACTTTTAATAAACATTGTCCAATTTAAAAATCCCTGCAGGGAGCCCTGATTGGCTCCTCAGTACGGGCCATTCAGAGCTCCTTGTAGGGAATTTAAAAATGAAAGTAAAATACATCGGTGATCGCAGGGTTGCAGACCATGCTGCCCGCTCCCCTGCTTATTAACTTCTGATCGGGTCTCAGAAGTGAGACCCGGTGCGATCAATCCCTAAGCCCCTGTACTCCTACCCCCATCATGGAACAGAGTCTGATCCATGATGGGGGTTGTAGTACAAACACTAATATAGTCCCCCCAGCCACCGGCAGACTCCCGCAGCCGGGGAATTACTACTCCCATCATGGAACAGACTTGTTTCCATGATGAGAGTAGTAGTAGTCCCACAACACTGTAGGAGTCTGCTGATGTCCCCTCTTCTGAGCATGCTCAGATGTAGTTGCTGATATTTTAAACCCGGGTGCAAACAGATGACATTAATGGTTCATCTGTTTGCCACAGACTTCAATGTTAAAATTATGATGTCCGTGTTTTCTTCCGTTTTTTTCACGGAAGAAAAAACTACTGCATACTATATTCTTCCATGAAAAAAATGGAAATGAGTGCAAACGGGTGCACACGGATGTAAACGGATTATAAAAAAAATCCCATTGACATGAATGGGATTTAAAAAAAAATGTTTTTAATCCGTTTACAATCTGCAAAAACAGAGCTGAAACAGGGATAAAAAAAATGGGGACAAACGGCCATGTGAACGCACCCTTACCCTTTAACCTTTCCTGGTAAGTTTTATCCTGCAATCCATGTACTAGTTTAGTAGCTCTTCTCTGAACTCTCTCTAGAGTATCTATATCCTTCTGGAGACACAGTCTCCAGTACTGTGCACAATACTCCAAGTGAGGTCTCACCAGTGTTCTGTACAGCGGCATGAGCACTTCTCTCTTTCTACTGCTTATACCATTCTGCTAGCATTTCCTGCTGCTCTATTACATTGTCTTCCTACCTTTTAGTCTTCTGAAATAATTCCTCCTAAATCCCTTTCCTCAGATACTGAGGTCAGGACTGTGTCACATATTCTATATTCTGCCCAAGGGTTTTTACGCCCCAGGTGCATTATCTTGGACTTATCCTCATTAAATTTCAGTTGCCAGAGTTTTGACCATTCTTCTAGTTTGCCTAAATCCTTTTCCATTTGGCGGATCCCTCAAGGAACATCAACCCTGTTACATATCCTTGTGTCATCAGCAAAAAGACATACCTTACCAATGAGACCTTTTGCAATATCACTAATGAAGATATTAAACAAAATTGGTCCCAGTACAGATGCCTGAGGTACCCAATGGTAACAAGACCTGATATTCCCCATTGACTACAACCCTCTGTTGTCTGTCACTCAGCCACTACGTAATCCACTCACTAATATGGGAGATCAAGCTCAATGACTGCAGTTTATTGAGAAGTCTTCTATGTGGTACTGTGTCAAAAGCCTTACTAAAATCTAGATAAGCAATGCCTACTGCCCCTCCGCCATCTATTATTTTAGTCACCCAGTCAAAAAAATCTGAGATTTGTTTGACAAGATGTTTTTCATCTTGCAATCTATGGGATTTTAAATGTTCCACAGTCATATCCTTTAGTAGAGTTTCCATTCATTTCCCCACAATTGATGTCAGACTTACTGGCCTATAGTTGCTTGGCCTTCCTACCTTCCTTCCTTCTTTCCTTCCTTCCTTTCTCTCTCACTGAATGTTCCAAATGGTGTGACCAGTACACCCTTTTAGTGGCAGATGCCTGTCAGTAGTGATCATATTCACAAACAAGTAATGGAAGAAGCAATGTTTTTTTTTTGTTTTTGTTTTTTTTTTCAAGATGTTCTCAAAATTATGCATTTTTGGAAAGTAGAAACAGATTTTTTGTCCTAGAAATAGCACAGAAGTCACACAAAAAACATGCACACCTTTTTACAAGCAATTATTGTACCACAAATAAAAACTAGCAAACATAACTTGCATTGAAACATTTTGCAACGACAAAAGAGATGCAGAATGTTCTGTGCAACGTTGCTTTAAAGGGGTACGCCAGTGGAATTTTTTTTTTTAAATCAACTGATGCAAGAAAGTTAAACAGATTTGTAAATGACTTCTATTAAAAATCTTTATACTTCCAGTACTTTTTAGCATCTGCATGCTACAGAGGAAACTCTTTGCTTTTTCAATCTCATTTTTTGTCTTGTCCACAGTGCTCTCTGCTGACACCTGATGCTCGTACCAGGAACTGTCCATAGCAGTAGAAAATCCTCATAGCGAACCTATGCTACTTTGGACAGCTCCAGACACAGACAGAGGTGTCAGCAGAGAGCACTGTGGACAAGACCAAAAAGAAATTCAAAAAGCAAAGAATTTCCTCTGTAGCAAACAGCTGGTAATAAGTACTGGAAGGATAAATATTTTTTAATAGATGTAATTTACAAATCTGTTTAACTTTCTGGCACCAGTTCATTTAAAAAAAAAAAATGTTTCCACCAGAGTACCCCTTTCACTAAAGCTGTTGTGTTTTTGTGGTTCTACTATCTGTGTTGTTCATTGCTCACAGTCTCTCATAGAGATTTTTATCCAATACTTTCTATCCCTGAAATGGCTGCTGAAGCTGTGCATTCCTATATTGGCTTCTAATTGGTTGCAAGGGCTGTTTTTAAGCACTTAAGGACTCAGGGTGTACCTGTACGCCCTGAGTCCACTCCCCCTCTATAACACGGGGTCACAGCCTGGACCTGCATCATAGCGGGTCGGGCCTGGCCTCTAACAATGGCTGGGACCCGTGGCTAATAGCGCACGGCACTGTTCGTGGTGCCACGCGTTATTAACCCCGTTGATCGCCGCATCTAGAGTGAAAGTAAACTACTCCCTTCTAGCTCAGTCAGCTGTTCAGGACCACCATGGCAAAATTGCAGCATCCTGAACAGCTGGAACTGTAACGGACCGTTTCTGCACACAAGGGGTTAAAAACCGTTTAGGCGATAATCCCCTTTTCAGAAACACAGGCACAGCTACTGCAGAACACCAAACTCCTGAACTGGATACAAAATAGCACTCCAAACTGGAACCTCACGATTAGCTGCTAGCAGAAGAACAGGAAAAGCTCCCAAGCGGCTTACACTCCTGGCAATCAGTCTCTAACAGCATACAGTGAATCCCCCCAAGAACGAGACAAGGTTCGTGTTGAGGGTCAAGCAGAATCTGATTTTAATGGGGCTACCTGCCCGGTATTTATGCAGGTCTCCGCCAGGTGGACACTCTCCTAGGGGACCTGATGGAAGACTGTAAAACATAGTGGACAGTAGCCAATCGCAGTGGCTTCAACATGAGCCCTTCCCACTTTACCCATACCTCCCTCCTCTCTATCCCCCAGACAACTGGGAAGAAATCCAATTATCTCCCAGGATGAAGAAATCCAATTATCTCCCAGGGAAAGAGGCAGACTCCATTGAGCACATGGTTGCAAAAAGACATAAAACTACACAATGCCACAATTACTACATAAAACATATACATGCAACATATCCCCAGATAGCTTAGGTCTGAGCGCACATTATCAAATGGTGTTCAGACCACACACATGCAGTTCAATTACCATGGTCTTTCATTATATGAATGGGCTCCATGGCATAGCTATCTGGGGTATCACCGCTCACACAGGGCAAGGACTGAATGACGCCACTGTATTTGAAGGGCCAGAATGAGTGACATACACTCTGATATTGCTGAATACTGTTTTTAAAGGGCTCCCAGGGCCATAGTCCAAAAGCAGCAGACGGGCAACCAGGCTTCTCCAAAGCAATGTGGCGAGATTGGTCTCATCACAGGAACACACAAGGAGGGCCCCTACATGCCTCTTGCATGTCCAATCGCCGAATGACTGCTCAGTGCCTGAGGTCCAGGCATGAGCAGTCAAATGACAGAATCATTGATCAATGTTATCCTATGGGATAACAATGATCAATGTAAAAGATCAGTGTTTGCTGTGTTATAGCCACCTATGGGAGCTATAACATTGTAAAAAACAAAGTGGAAAAAAAAGTTAATAAAGATCATTTAACCTTCCCTAATAAAAGTAAATAATTTTTGCGCATACGCCATTGACCGTGCGATTTAATTAACAATATATGTTTATAGTTCGGACATTACCGCACGCGGCGATACCACATATGTTTATTTTTATTTACACTTTTTTTTATATGGGAAAAGGGGGGTGATTCAAACTTTTATTAGGGAAGGGGTTAAATGACCTTTGTTAACTTTTTTTTCACTTTTTTTTGCAGTGTTATAGCTCCCATAGGGACCTATAACACTGCCTACACTGATCTCTTATGCTGATCCCTGCAAAGCCATAGCTTTATATGGATCAGCGAGATAGGGGCTCGATTACTCAAGCCTGTAGCTCAGGCTTGGAGCAATCAAACCCAGATCGGACGCAACGTAGCAGGGTAAGGGGGTCTCCGCTCGCATCCTAGCTGATCGGGACATCACAATTTTATCATGATGTCCCAATCGGCCCGACTGAGCTGCCGGGAAGCGTCTATTTTCACTTTCAGACGTGGCGGTCAACTTTGATCGCCGCGTCTGAATGGTTAATAGTGCGCAGAACAACGATCGGTGCGGCGCGCTATTAGCCCAGGGTCCTGGCTATGAATAGCAGCCAGGACCAACCTGGTGTGATGCGGGGTCACGGCGTGACCCAGTTTTAAACACCGGGACCGACTCAGGGCGTACTGGTATGCCCTGAGTCCTTAAGAGGTTAAGGACCAAGCCCATTTTCACCTTAAGGACCAGAGCGTTTTGTGCACATCTGACCACTGTCACTTTAAGCATTAATAACTCTGGGATGCTTTTACTTTTCCTTCTGATTCCAATACTGTTTTTTCGTGACATATTCTACCTTATGATAGTAGTAAATTTTCGTCAAGAAAAAATTTCAAATTTAACATTTTTGTAATTTTGAAGCTCTCTGCTTGTAAGGAAAATAGACATTCCAAAGAAATTATATATTGATTCACATATACAATATGTCTACTTTATGTTTGCATCATAAAGTTGACATGTTTTTACTTTTGGAAGACATCAGAGGGCTTCAAAGTTCAGTAGCAATCTTCCAATTTTTCACAAAATTTTCAAAACCGGAATTTTTCAGGGACCAGTTCAGTTTTGAAGTTGATTTGAAGGGCCTTCATATTAGAAATACCCCATAAATTACTCCATTGTAGAATCTGCACCCCTCAAGTATTCAAAATGACATTCAGAAAGTTTCTTAACCCTTTAGGTGTTTCACAGGAATAGCAGCAAAGTGAAGGAGTAAATTCAAAATCTTAATTTTTTACACTCGCATGTTCTTGTAGACCCAGTAATAGGAGATTACTCTTGAGTAAGGAAATACCTCATATGTGCATGTGGCTTGTGAAGTGTTCGGCGGGCTCAGGAGAGTGCTAAGAAGGGAAGGAGCGACAATTGGATTTTGGAAAGTGAATTTTGCTGAAATGTTATTTGGGGGGCATGTCGCATTTAGGAAGCCCCTATTGTGCCAGAACAGCAAAAAAAAAAAAAAAAAAAAAAAAAAAACACATGGCATACTATTTTGGAAACTACACCCCTCAAGGCATGTATCAAGGAGTCCAGTAAGCCTTAACACCCCACAGGTATTTGACGACTTTTTGTTAAAGTCAGATTTGTTAGCAAAATTTTTTCTTTCATTTAAGTGAACTTCCCCCCCCCCCCCCAAATTTACCATTTTTACAAAGGGTTATCGGAGAAAATGCCCCCAAAATTTGTAACCCCATCTCTTCTATGGAAATAGTCCGTGTTAGGATGTAAAATACTTTGCGGGCAAACTATAATGCTCAGAAGAGAAGGAGTCACATTTGGCCCCTCAAGGAATATAACAAGGGGTACAGTGAGCCTTAAAACCCCACAGATGTCTGACAACTTTTTGTTAAAGTCAGATGTGTAAATGAAGAAAAAACTTTTTTTTCACTAAAATACATTTTTTCCCCAAAATGTTACATTTTTACAAGGGGTAATCGGAGTATGGGAATACCCCATGTGTGGACGTCAAGTGCTATGCTGATGCACTACAATGCTCAGAAAAGGATTGTAGTGCACTTGTAGAGCACTTTACATCCACATATGGGGTATATTCTTAACTCAGAAGAAATGGAGTTACAAATTTTTGAGGGCTTTTTTCCTATTTTCCATTGTGAAAATAAAAAATTTAAGGTAACGCCACCATTTTAGTGAAATTTTCTTTTTTTTTTCATTTTTCCATCCAAATTTAATGAAAATTAGTCAAACACCTGTGGGATACTAAGGCTCACTATACCCCTTGTTACGTTCCCTGAGTGGTGTAGTTTCCAAAATTGGGTCACACATGGGTATTTATTTTTTTTGCATTTATGTCAGAACTGCTGTAAAATCAGCCACCCTTGTGCAAATCAAAAATTTAGGCCTCAAATGTACATAGTGCACTTTCATTCATGAGCCTTGTTGTGTGTGCCCAGAGCCTTTTACACCCACATATGGGGTATTTCCACCTCTTGTGAAAATAAAAAGTATGGGTAGGTAGCAGAACCTAATTGAAGGTTTTCTAGTGTGCCTCAAGCTGTTGCAAAAGTACAACTTCCAGCATGCAAAAGTACAACTCCCAGTCTGTCAGTGCATGCTGGGAGTTGTAGTTGTGCAACAGCTGGAGGTTTGTTCAATTAGGTTCTGCTACCTAACTCAGTATTTTCCAACCAGTGTGCCTCCGGCTGTTGCAAAACTACAACTCCCAGCATGTACATTTTTTATTTTTTACACTAACAGGCTGGTGTAGACCCCAACTTTTCCTTTTCATAAGGGGTAAAAGGAGAAAAATACCCCCAAAATTTGTAGTGCAATTTCTCCCGAGTACGCAAGTACCCCATATGTGGCTCTAAACTGTTTACTTAAAATATAAAAAATACAACAGGGCTCTGAAGTGAGAGAGCACCATGCGCATTTGAGGACTAGATTAGGGATTGCATAGGGGTGGACATAGGGGTATTCTACGCCAGTGATTCCCAAACAGGGTGCCTCCAGCTGTTGCTAAACTCCCAGCATGCCTTAAAAGTCAGTGGCTGTCCGGAAATGCTGGGAGTTGTTGTTTTGCAACAGCTGGAGGCTCCATTTTTGGAAACACTGCCGTACCATACGTTTTCATTTTTATTGGGGGGACAGTGTAATGGGGTGTATATGCAGTGTTTTACCCTTTATTATGTGTTATTGTAGTGTAGTATTTTTAGGCTACTTTTGCACTGGGGGTTTACTGTGAGATTCCCGCTAGGAGTTTGAGCCACGGCGGAAAATTTGCCACATCTCAATCTTGAAGCAGGAAACTCACTGTAAACCTGCCCATGTTCACATGGGGGGAGGGGGGGGGGCAAACCTCCAGCTGTTGCACGACTACAACTCCCAGCATGCACTGACAGACTGGGAGTTGTACTTTTGCATGCTGGAAGTTGTACTTTTGCAACAGCTTGAGGCACACTAGAAAACCTTCAATTAGGTTCTGCTACCTAACTCAGTATTTTCCAACCAGTGTGCCTCCGGCTGTTGCAAAACTACAACTCCCAGCATGTACTGATTGCCGAAGGGCATGCTGGGAGATGTAGTTATGCAACAGCTAGAGGTACGCAACTACAACTCCCAGAATGACAAGACAGCTGTTTGCTGTTTGGCCATGCTGGGAGTTGTAGTTTTGCAACATCTGAAGGTCCACAGTTTAGAGACCACTGCACATGATGTCCAAACTGTAGCGCTCCAGTTGTTGCAAAACTGCAAATCCCAGCATACCCAAACAGCAAACAGCTGTCTGGGCATGCTGGTATTTGTAGTTTTGATACATCTGGAGGGCTACAGTTTAGAGACCATTATGTGTAGTTTTATCAAAACTGCAGCCTTCCAGATGTTGCTAGGCAACTACTCACGCACCAGGGAGCCGCACCAGGGAGCCGCATCTACGTCCTCTGCCACCCGCCACCGATCGCCGATGGTAAGTGGACCTCTGGTGCCAGTCACCGTTGGTTCCCCCGTTCTGCCCGGATTACTGTGGGTGGGCAGAATGGGGGAACCGAACTTTACCCCCCACTCTCGATCTGCTATTGATCGGCCACTTCTGACCGACCAATAGCAGGGATAGGAGGGGTGGCACCCCTGCCACCTCACTCCTATCCCTTCAGGGGTATCGTGGGTGTCTTGGGCAACCACGATTCCCCTTACTTCACTGGCGATTTGCGTCGATTGCCGACATGGGGGGGTCTCTGGACCTTCCTGGGCATTGGTATCAACAGTCATCCCAGTCCGGTCCCCGCCCGGCACGCGGCAGGGACCAAAATTTCCACGGGCATACAGGTACGCCCTTGGTCCTTAAGTACCAGGGCGTCAGGGCGTACCTGTATGCTCATGGTACCCAAGTGGTTAAAAGTATATATCTCCTCCTAGTGGGTTGGTTGAATATATATATATATATATATATATATATATATATATATATATATATATATTTAACTTGTGGGTGTCATGGCTATATTGTTATCTGATTGGATACTACCAGCCATCCACATATGGTACTTCTCTGAAGTCTCAATGTGACTATTCTCCTGCTACATATATTCTGAAATAGTATATAGTGTGTCATGTTGTCTATCTAGAGACATGATATCCTTTGACAAGTGGTGAGCACGTGGCATATACTTAATAACCTTGGTTATTATGTGATATTGAAAAATGACATACTTTTTATCAGTGTGCCTTGCTGAAGGCTTCAGTTGAATATGCTCCATAATACAATATTATTTTGGGGATATGATTCCGACATTGACTGCAACTGAGCAAAAGTAGTTCTGCACACAACCCTATCATCAGATTCAACCTATTTTGCAATTATGCAGTTTTCTTCCAGGCTGAAAGAGGCGTATACTCTACAGTCCCGTGTGAAAAGAAAATCAATTTGGTCATTTGTGAATTACCGCTGTTCTCGCTTTTTATCGGTTTAACATTCTACAAACTAAAGAGGCAAAAGCTCAACAGAAAATGCTTCAATACAGTAGAATTGGACTATGGAAAATCATATTTAATAAAGTGGAAAAAGCTGTAAAGATTTATAGTTAAGATGAAAAAACATTAATCTTTACTGTTTTTGATATAGATGTACCATGTTTTCTTTGTGAAGTTTTCTTCTTCATATAGTTTCCTAAGAGCTTACATCATTCTATCTAAATACATAAATAAATAGGTTGCAATCTCCCTCCCCTCCCTGCTACTGACCTTACGCCAATTCTCGACCCACAGCAACTTCAAATTGAACCCCTCTAAATGTGAAGCCCTAAACATCACCCTACCGTCTACCATGCTCACTCAACTGCGTGCATCCTAGACGGTTAAGTGGCAGGCTAGTTCTTTAAAATACCTGGGTATAAAGGTCCCTAAGAACCTTAGATACTTATAGACTGAACTTGTCCCCCTCTCTTGAGCGTCCTGAGAACGGACTTGTCCAGATGGGAGCGTAAGGATTTTTCTTTGCTGGGAAGAGTAAATATCTTGAAAATGAATATGCTCCCATGCCTTCTCTACCTTTCCTCCTGCATCCCTCTTCATCTCCCTAGAACAATCATCAGGGAGCTCACCACGCTCCAGTCTGGATTTGTCTCAGCTCGTGGCCGCTCTAGATTAGCTAGACATGTCCTGATTAGAAGGAAGCTGGACGTTGGCCTGGCACTTCCTGACTACTTGTCTTACTATTCAGCTGCTGTATTGACGAGGGTACTAGACTGCTGCCATCACTGAACTGACAAACAGTGGGTGACTTTGGAAGGCCTCATTGTAGGAACAGGCCTGATGACCTTTATATGGTGTCCTGGATCGTCTCCCTCTGTCCCTCCCAATCACTACCCCCTGTTTTACATTCCATATACCAGTCAAAGCACTATTATATGTTCCGACTATTATATCCCCCCCCCCCAATACACCTACCAACGAGACAGCGGTGTGACCCTTAGCTCTTTTCTAACTGCCTCATTACTACGAACGCTTCCAGATATCCTCCAACATGCCTCCCCTTCGCCCATGCATGTCTTCCAATATGCACAACTACTGTAAGCCATTTCTATTCTAGCATGAATCTTGGCCTCCGCTTGCATCACCAGCTGACTGATTTGAACATTTACTGTATGTATTGCCTCCCAACCACCGGCTCACACCATTAGGGTATTGTATGCTCTCTTACTGGACTCAGTTAACACCCATCCATTGCCATTTCGAGCTGGATGGGAGAGGGACCTGGGAAGATCGTTCTCAGATGATGAATGGCATCAAGTATTCTCTCTCATTGCCATATATCCTCCATTTCAAGTAGAGCACATGAGAAAACTACAAGATAGCTACAAGGTGGCACCGAGTCCCATCCCTACTGGCTTCCTATTATCCTGGGGTTCTGAATACGTGCTGGCGATGCAACTCTGACAGAGGTACCATGCTACATACTTGGTTTTCATGCCCTTCCCTCACTGACTTCTGGACAAATGTCTTTGATGCCATTGAACACATCACTTCCATAACACTTACCCCCCTCCCTGGTTATAGCACTCCTCTCATTACTACCCACCACCATGTCTAGGGGCAGCTCTCACTTTATCTTGTTCTTACTGTTGGCGGCCAGTATTGTGATCCCCGTCTCTGGAAATCCACTACACCACCGACTATCTCTGCCTGGCTCAGAGAGGTGTCGTACATACACAGGATGGAGGAACTGACAGCTGACAACACTATGACATGGGCCCCTTGGAACTCTTTCCCCTCCTCTCCTACATACTTCAGCCTACACCTAATGAATTGAGGCTGCAGACAGCTTTTACCCCCCCCCCCCCCAAGTTCTTATTCGTCTAGACCTGTCCGCACTCATACATTTTGGACTCTACTGAAGCTCCTTAGTTTCTTCGGTTTGGCCATGCCCAGGCGTCGTAGAGGTCTGTGGCTGTTCCAGGTCGCAAGGGAAGTACTTCTCTTCCTATTTTCCTTCTTCGGTTCCTGTTTCCTTTCTCTCCGTTTCCCTTCTTGCACTTCTTTCTCTACCTCTTTCTTCCTCCTCTTTCATTCCCAATTATTAATCTTCTTCTAATATGAGCCTCTATGGATGGAGTCACGTCTGTTGCTTTGCACCACTGTTAAAGGCTGGTGCCCTCTTGCTTTGGCTCCCCTTTATGCCATAGAACGTTGATTCTCGAAACAGTGTGTCGACTTGTACTACATACTACCAGTGTAAGTTTCAGCTATCCTAAGTCTGCCCTGCCTTTCTGACCTAGCTCAAGGATTCCCCCAAAGAAGCAACTTGCTTATACTGACTACACTGTTATGATATTGCTTGATTATTGCCTTTCATTTGTTCTTCTGAAATGCAATGTTATGTTGGAACTTTAACAACTTAAAAAAATGCAATAAACTTTTATTATGAAAAAATAAATACATTTATAAATAAATAGAAGGTTGCAGCAGCACTCTTGGTAAAAAGTTGGAGGCTTTTAGCACACTTTTTAATTAAAAAGTGCCCTCCATCCACCAGGCGGAGGTAACCACACTTCAGATGGGACCCTAACACGTTTACTCTACACACCTCTGCTGAGCATAAAGCCTTTGACTGGATGACATGTAGAATCCACTATTAATAAAAGTCAATAAGCGATAGGGAGGTAGATAATAATAGATTGTCCACAACCGGAGAGTTTTCTGAAACAGTATTAACTTTTACTGAAGGTTTTCTGCAAGCTTCAATAACATAACAATGGCTTTCCTTAGAGTCTTTTAGTACTGTGCGTTGTTCCGCTGGATTTAGGGGTTTAGTTGCGGTTCAATAGTCATGCTAGCATTTGCAGGGATTTAGATTTGAACTCATGGTTTTGGTTCAGCTGAGGCCGGCAGGTTTTTGAGGCCTAGCGTGTCTTTGAAAGTTGCGTAGCACCGACCGGTTAGTCTGGCATCCACGAGAGCAGCAACCCAAGAGAGCCATAATTGGACGCAGCTCCCTTATATGGGCAGGGGCTGGACTAATACTAATTGGTCCATACTGATGTCAATCACCATTACAAAGATTTGTGGGTAATACTTGACCCAAGGACCTCCAAAAGGTCCTCCAACATACCACAGAGGTGTTAGCATGGTCACATGACCGAAGGTCCTGCGACGCTGAACAAGGTAAGCACTATACATTACTATAAAATATATATCATTATTAAATATATGCATATATTATCACTAGAGATAGACTTGAGGAGAGGCGACTAGGGGCTGTCCCACCTGAGGAACCCTACCTGAACGTAGTTACTCTGACTTTGGGGACCTCTACACCAGGCACGGTATGCAATACTGTACCAGGACACCACACATGGCTTTGCCGATGGATTGCTGGAAGAATGACTGACTAAAAGAAGAAGGAGCAGGAGCATCTGGAGCAACAGTAGGAGGGTATGACACAAAGCTCCCTTCTGCTGAGGTGGTGGAGCCTTGGCTGGCTGAAAGAGGGAGTGTCGTGCCAATGGTTAATGTAGCAGGCTGGACCACCACATTGGAGCCACAGTTCTCCCAGGCTGCTTTTTGCTGGCGCAGCATATGTTGACTCAGGGCCGTGGTGCCAACATTGGGACACTGGCCATGCTTCACCTACTGCCGACACATCTTGCATGTGGCTATGTTAACCTCCTCCGGATGCTTGATGAAAAACTGCCACACGGCCAAGTAGCTGATTTTCCCGCCAACAGTCCGCACTAATTGACTGCTACTGCCGCCGACTCCAGGAACCCCTGTTCCACTACCTCCCAGAAAGGTAGGCTGCCGCAAAGCAGGTAGTCTCCCCAGTCACAGAATTTCTACTTCTGCCACCATGATGACTGCAAACCGTGCTACCACCTTGCTGGCTCAGCTGCTGCCTCACGGGCAACCTGCAACCCTCTTCTCCTGATGATGATGAAGCCCCTTCTGCACCCGGCTCCCAAGTGTGATCAGCTTCATCATCATCAACAAGTGTCTGAACGTCACTGAAGTCCTCCTCAGGTTCCTCAACAGTATCTGCTTCAGGACCCTGAACCCTGGCAACACAAACTCCCATGTCGCTCTCTTCATCCCTACTTGCCCGCCTAGCGGAGGAAGCAGTGGATGTCTCCTCCGCTTCTTGGCTGGACAGTTGCTGCTGACTGTCCTCTATTAGATCGTCCTCACTGAATAGTGGAGCTGAACCCACAGCATAAGATACTTCTGTAGGGGTGGAAAAGCATAGGACAGAGGCAATGCCAACTGAGGTTTGTGTCTGAGGAACCCACCGACTGTTGACTGGGGTGGTCAGATGTCACTTGTGATGAAGTGGATGACAGTGTTAACCAATCGATGACTGCAGATGGGTTGCTGGTTGAGACACGACCGCTAGCTGATACCGGGAAATCAGGCATCGCAGCGAGAGCGACTTCTGCCTGCGCCTGATGAATTTAGGCCTCTGCCACTCCTCTGTGCACTTCCTGGCACTTCTCTGCCTGACATATTTACTGCGTATATGAGGGAGTACAATACGCTTCACTATGCTTGAAACAGTATTTGTCTAGAACAGCAGCAGGTGTGTACTTTTGGCTGGTCTTTTGCAGTAAATAGGCCCATAAGACTCTATCAGGAACAATATGGTACAACACTTAGATGTACGTATGTGGTATGCACTTATGAGGGCAAAAAAATGTGCTAGAGTATGTTTAAAAAAGTTTGTGTGTACCCAGCCGGTAAGTGTTTTTGGCTGTCATTTCATAGTATCTAGGCTCTTGAGACTTTATCAGGAACAAAATGATAAAACACGTAGATGTACATATGTGGTATGCACTTTGAGGGCAAAAAATGCGCTACAGTACGCTCAAAAAAAGTTTTTGTGCACAACACAAGCAGTAGACACCACTGCTACAGCACACAGTCGCTTTGTACTACAGCCAATATGGCACTCTCAATCTCCCTCCCTTCCCGATCAGTGCTTCTAGGCAGGATTTGTGCTTGAGCTGAATCGCTGCTGTTCTTCTGTGAAACACACTGCTCTCTATAATAGAATGCTGTAGACAGTGACTGGGAGGTGGATTGCGGCAGTAAGAATTATTTTCTGGGACAATCAAACTGCACTCTGTCCAACAGAATGCTGACTTGATTAGGAGGTAAATCACTGCTGTAAAAAGCTTTTCTGTGTAATACACAGGGCTGTCTGTCCCTGACTATCTCTCTGCAGTGTAAAGATGAAGTAACTGCCAATTATATAGGGCTATGACATCACAGGGATGACTGGCTGCTGATAGGCGGCACCCTTCAAGTGATTCAGAGTCATCCCGCCTACCCTTGTTCCTGCCTTCCCAGGATTCCTTGCCCCATGTCCTCACATGTGGATCCGCCATTTTAGATGACCTGGAGTTTATTGAATAGAATTGCGGTGATATTCACATTTCTTATAAATCACATTTTTCATGAAATTCGTAACGAATTCAGATTTGTCAGATTCGATTTGCTCTTCTCTAATTTTATCCTAAGAATATTGTTAAAAGTTAAGTTTTAGCTAATGCATATCCTCAGTACTTGTGGTCTGATGCGGAGGAATTTCTGGAACTGGGGAGCAGCACCTTAAATATTTTTTTTGTATCCGTATTTGTAAAATGTGGGTGCAGCACCATGGTTAATCTACTCTGATGCATAAGCATGGGTGGGGGGAAATCCTGGCTCATCCAAGCCTGATTCATCTTGACAAAGGTCATTCTCTCCATATTTTTGGTGGACAGGCGAGTACTCCTTGTGGTTACTATGGCCGCTCTGATGGCACACTACTGGCTGGGCAAAACAGCTTTTCCAGGGCAAACTCAGCTAGTTGCGGCCACACATCCAGTTTGGCTGCCGAGAAGTTCAGCGGATCTTTAATGTGGGTTGGCGGGGTCATGTTTAAGTATGCCACCACTTGCTGGTTCAGGTCCTGCTCAAGGTGTACCTGCTGCTGCTGATTAGTTGCTCCACTAAACGGGCTAAGAAAGCTACTCATCAGCGACTGTAGACTAAGGCTGCTGTTGATGGAGCTGGTAATGCTCCTGCCACCACACCCCTTCTCAGCATCCATGGCAGTAGAACGAGAGCACAGAGGGCCCTCCCAGTCAGACCTGCGAGAGGATGGACTATGGTGCAGATAGGCATTGGCCAACTGACTACGTAGGATGTCTCAGTAGTAGGTCAGTTTGTCCTCCCTCTCAGTGGGAGTAAAAAAGGCCCCCATTTTGTGCCGGTAGCAAGGGTCCAACAAGGTGGAGAGCCAAAATTCATCCCTCCACCAAATGGTGACAATTCGGCAGTCACTACGCAAGCAAGTGAACATGCATCGTGCCATTTGTGCAAGTGACTTGGAGGGGCTCCCTGCCTCCATGTCCACTGCATACTGCAACGGTGTGTCTTGGTCCTCTGTCTCGTCTTCCTCATCACCCTGCAGCTCCTCTGGCTGCTTCCACTCCTCCTCTCCTGTCATATGAGTATAAAAACCACCCATTTTTCTACACATTGCCTGTTCCCCTTCCAGTTCAGCTCCCTCAGGGCTCAAGTGGCCATGAGATCTAGGCACCACATCTCCAGTGCCCTTACCAGCCATCGTTTCCACCATCTGTTGTAGGAAATTAAGCAGTGCAATGATGTCGTAATTTCATCCCGTAATCCTGGCCACTGACTAATAATGTGGCTTCCTCAGGGTGGAAATCTCTAGGAAACGCTTGACAACCAGATTGAACACGTGTGAAATGCAGGGCGCATGGCTCTGGCTTCCTTAACAATATGTTCTTCCCGTGGTCGGTCACCATGGTTTCCATTTCCAGTTGTAGCGGAGAAAGCCACAATTTGATTTCTTGATGAATCAGTTTGAGCAGCTCGACCCTTGTGTGACTCTGTTCGCCAAGGCAAACCAGGTGAAGAATAGCATGACACTACCGTGCCCTGCGCACATGGTATGCTGGAGGGGCACTGTGACTTGTTCATCCAGTGGAGGTTGAGGATATGGTGGAGGATGAGGAGGCTGAGTTGGACATTGTCACAGAACCAATGGTGTGACAGCATGAAGGTGGAAGTGGCATGACTTGGTTGCTGGTGTGGCTGTGCAGGAACCACATTCACCCAGAGTCCACCACTTGAAAAGGGAGGGACTGCACAACCAGCAACTTGGTCAGGAGCACATTCAGCTTCTGCGCCGTTGGATGAGTGGGCACATACTGCTGTCTCTTGGACGTCGCTTCGTTCATCAATTGCTGCCAGAATAACTGACAAGAATTAGGAGGAGCAGGAGCATCTGGACCAACAGAAGATGGGAATGACATACAGCTCCCTTCGGCTGAGGTGGTGGAGCCTTGGCGGGATGAAACAGGGAGAATGTAAATGGGTGATGCAGCAGTTGCTGCATCGGAGCCACGGTTATCCCAGGCTGCTTGATGGTGATGCAGCCTAGTGGAGGAAACTGCGGATGTCTCCTCCACTTTTTGACTTGGCAGTAGCTGCTGACTGTCCTCTAGTTGATCGTCCTCGCTGTATAGTGAACTGAGCCCACAACATACTATACTTCTCTGGAGCAGGGAACAGCATAGTACAGAGGCAGTTGGAAGACAGGGACTGCTCCCGGGCCATGCCAACTGAGGGTTGAGTCTGAGGAACCCACAGACTGTTTACTGGGGTTTTCAGAAGTCACTTGGGATTAAGTAGATGACCGAGTTAACCAATCAATGACGGCAGATGGGTTGCTGGTCGAGACACGACCGCTAATACCATGAGCTCAGGCCTCTTGCTGCGATTCCTGCTGCCACGTTCCCCTACTCTGCTGCGACCTCTGCCTGTGCCTGATTAATTTAGGCCTCTTCCTCTCCTCTGTGCATGGCCTGGCACTTCTCTGCCTGACATACTTGTAGAATAGTGGATTGCATCTATATTTTACATTTACATAGCAATTCGCTTCTGCAATTCGACTGCAACAGAAACTTGCGGGAACACTCAATGTGTGTGTATATACCCCTGCTTTTACACTAACAAGCCACTATACGCTTTAACCAGAAAAAACTTAGAACTGCTGTGTGCGTATATATTTCACTTATTTTATGATAATATATGCCAGTATGGTTGCACCAGAAATAAGCGTAACATTCTAGTGCGTAAGTCTTTTAGTGCTTTTACACTAACTGCCCTCTATTAGCTTTAACCAGAAAAAAAGTAGAACTGCTGAGTGTGTATATATTTCACTTAGTTTAGGATAATATGTCCCAGTATGGTTGCTCCAGAATTAAGATAATAACAATCTAGTGCAATAATATTTTATTGCTTTTACACTAACTGCCCCCTAGTAGCTTTAACCTTAAGCGTTACAACAAATCGCGGTGAATTCAGATTCGTTCTGAATCGAATTTTCCATGAAATTCGGAACAAATTTGAATTTATCTGATTTGATTCGCCATCTCTAAAAATCTCCTTCAACTGACAGTTATTTCTCCTGACATACTCCCTCCCCAGTACACACACATACTTACCATTAGCAATCTGAATTAGACAAAGTGTCTGGTGGTGGCTTATCTCCCAGAGAACATAAGTGTTGGGTATCATGTATCTGGGTAGAGTTCTTAGGTCACCATATACATTAGATGAATGGATAGTTATTTTTCTGTAACCAACTAAAAGTTGAAATTTTCCTCCTTGCTGGTGACTTGTAGCAATAGTGTGTATGAAATGGGGGTTTGAGCAATTTTCTCCTCACTCTGCACCTTCCTAGTTTCCATAGGTTATAAAGAACACAAAATCCTTGCAAATTTTAAGATGAGGGAGCACATGTTTGTATTATACAGTATAAGCAACATCAATAAATAAACAATTATAAGGAGAGAAGACCTAATGATCTAAGGTTTTTGTTACATGGCTTATTTTATTATCTTGTGTTTCTTTAATTGTCTTTCAACTACATTGTTGAATTAACTTAATAATATATCTCTCTGGCCCCAGAAGGAATAATTTTCTATGTAAGTCCAGATTCCTAATGTGGGTATATTTGCTACAGCTATTTTACCCAAATACCTTTTTCTTTGTGAATTTGAAAAACAGCATTAATAAGTCCTCATTTATTTCACAAGGATCTCCGTTAGCGGAGACAATTATATTTGCAGACCATAATCAAATCACCAATTTAAGGCTCTGCACATTATTTTACAGAGGTACCGCAGGCTAGATTGGAACTGTGGTAAACCAATTACAGTAGAAGGTGCAACGCCATTGTTAAGCAGCTTATTAAAGTATCCACTTATTAAGAATCTAGCTTAGAGGTGTAGACCATATGTAAATATTGCCTAGGCTATAGGACTGTATAACTTATTTCTTTGTATTTAATTTCAATACAAAGGTTTATAAACACACATTTGATACAGGTCATATGGCAATGTAAAATGTCATCTCTATGCACTGCCAATAATTTGAAGACCTCATAGTTTAAGTTAATACAGCAGGCACAGCTGGAGAAGTGGAAAATTTGATAAAAGAATAAATACATACTGGAATAGTTATGTATACCGTATTTATCGGCGTATAATACGCACTTTTTAGGCTAACATTTTTAGCCTAAAGTCTGTGTGCGTGTTATACGCCGATACACCCCCAGGAAAGGCAGGGGGAGAGAGGCCGTCGCTGCCCGCTTCTCTCCCCCTGCCTTTCCTGGGGTCTAGAGCGCTGCTGTCGGCCCTTTTCACCCCCTGGTTATCGGCGCCGCTGCCCGTTCTGTCCCCCTGACTATCGGTGCCGGCGCCGATAGCCAGGGAGAGAGAAGCGGCGCCGACAGCCAGGGGGAGAGAAGGGGCAGCGGCACCCATTGCCGGCACCGCTGCCCCGTTGCCTCCCCCATCCCCGGTGCCATAATTACCTGAGTCGGGTCCGCGCTGCTCCAGGCCTCCGTCGTGCGTCCCCGGCGTCATTGCTATGCGCTGAACGGCGCGGCGCATGACGTCAGAGCGCCGCGCCGTGCATAGCAACGACGCTGGGGATGCACGACGGAGGCCTGGAGCAGCGCGGACCCGACTCAGGTAATTATGCCACCGGGGATGGGGGGAGGCAACGGGGCAGCGGCGCCGGCAATGGGTGCCGCTGCCCCTTCTCTCCCCCTAGCTGTCGGCGCCGCTTCTCTCCCCCTGGCTATCGGCGCCGGCACCGATAGTCAGCGGGACAGAACGGGCAGCGGCGCCGATAACCAGGGGGTTAAAAGGGCCGACAGCAACGCTCTAGACCCCAGGAAAGGCAGGGGGAGAGAAGCGGGCAGCGACGGCCTCTCTCCCCCTGCCTTTCCTGGGGGTATATCGGGGTATACACGCGCACACACGCACCCTCATTTTATCATGGATATTTGGGTAAAAAACTTTTTTTACCCAAATATCCTTGGTAAAATGAGGGTGCGTGTTATAGGCCGGTGCGTGGTATACCCCGATAAATACGGTATATTACAAGTCCCAGCCTAACTAGTAATACATACACAATAAAATATGAAGGTATTATGATAATTTATGAATCCAATGTAAGAACACCTCTTCCATGTCGGTCCATCAGAATATAGCACTAGACAAAACTGCTGAGATGTCCGCTCTCCTAACACTTTCCAACAAAGTAATGCATTATGGATGCCCCAGTGTAACAATTGGCTCCCTTCCTGTAGTGACTGCAGGGAAGTTCCCGTACAGATTACTAGTGCCCAGTAGTAAAAACGTATTGCTTGGTGATCCCTTCAAAGGGGAAACCTTTTCAACTGGTGCCAAAAAGTTAAACAGATTTGTAAATTACTTCTATTAAAAAAATGCTAATCCTTCCAGTACTTATAAGCTGCTGAATACTACAGAGGAAATTATTTTCTTTTTGGAACACAGAGCTCTCTGCTGACATCACGAGAACAGTGTTCTCTGCTGACATCTCTGTCCATTTTAGGAACTGACCTGAGCAGCATATGTTTGCTATAGGGATTTTCTTCTACTTGGGACTTGGTTCCTTAAATGGACAGAGATGTCAGCAGAGAGCACTGTTCTCGTGATGTCAACAGAGAGCTCTGTGTTCCAAAAAGAAAATAATTTCCCCTGTAGTATTTTGCAGCTAAAAAGTACTGGATTAATATTTTTTAATAGAAGTAATTTACAAATCTGTTTAACTTTCTAGGACCAGATGATTTACAAAAAGAAAAACTTTTCCACCGGAGTACCCCTTTAAGATATATTATAAAAGTTTAGAAATGCTACTTATTTGTTATGTTTTCTTGTGACAAATGAATAATTGTGAAAACAGTGTAGGTGTACAGGTGGACTGTATGTAATACATTTATAACCAGAGGCGTAACTAGTAGCTTTTGGGTTTTGATGCACAATCTGCAACAGGGCCCCTCTGAGCCAATTATAATACTGGTCTCTTATAGGGAAGATGTGCTTTGGGGCCCCCTTAGGTACCAGGGCCCTGATGAGACTACTACCTCTGCACCCCCTATAGCTACTACCCTGCTCATAACAAATACAAACAGATCTCTTCTTATTTAGTGATTTATGTTTGCTAAATATTCATGGTAAAACCTTATAGTGGAGCCACCACAGAGTATTTCCTTTTTTTGAAATTGTATCTCAGAAATGCTCACACAGGCAGTCAAGCATGTATTGGTTGGTTGTTGATGGCTTATTTTGAAACATTCAAACTGTAAATTTACTATCTAATCACAAGTTGCCATGTCATTCTAAAACAGAGTAATGCAAGGCTGCGAGCAATGCATAAAATAATCTAACAAGACTGACAGCCAGTTAAATGACTCTAAGTTTGCCTTTTCATTATTACAGCAGCCTTTGATCCATTAGAATTAACTGGCTTATCTCTGGAACTCCTTACAATGGAGGGCCATTGTGTTTCAGCTTTTTGAATGAGAATATCTTATACAAAAGTTTATGGACACAAATGGTTAAATCTGCAGAAATCAAAATTCAAATGTTCCCTGAATGTATGAGGATGAAAAAAGTAGGGATTGAAAGGAAATTGTAAAAAACATTAACCCCTTAACCTGTTAAGTAGGTAGGGCGTACCTGTATGTCCTACACCCGGTCCCGGTGTTTAAAACAGGGTCACACCGTGACCCCGCATCACACCGGCTGCTATTCATGTGCCACGCGCTATTAACCCTTCAGACGCGGTGATCAAACTTGACCGCCGCGTCTGAAAGTTAAAGTAAACGCTTCCCGGCAGCTCAGTCGGGCTGATCGGGACATCGTGATGGGAGCTATAGCACTGCAAAAAAAAAAAAAAAATTAAAAAAAAAAAGTTAACAAAGGTCATTTAACCCCTTCCCTAATAAAAGTTTGAATCACCCCCTTTTCCCATAAAAAAAATAAATAAAACTGTGTAAATAAAAATAAACATATGTGGTATCGCCGCATGCGGAAATGTACGAACTATAAAAATATGTCATTAATTAAATTGCACGGTCAATGACGTACGCGCAAAAAAATTCCTAAGCCCAAAATAGCGTATTTTTGGTCACTTTTTATATCATGAAAAAATGAAAAAAAAATCGATCAAAAAGTCCAATCAATACATAAATGGTACCGATAAAAATTTCAGAACACGGCCCAAACAATTAGTCCTCATAATGGCCCGTACATGGAAAAATAAAAAAGTTATAGGGGTTAGAAGATGAGAATTTTTAACATATAAATTTTCCTGCATGTAGTTATGATTTTTTTCTGAAGTACGACAATATCCAACCTATATAAGTAAGGTATGATTTTAACCGTATGGACCTACAAAATAAAGATAAGGTGTTATTTTTACTGAAAAATGCACTGCGTAGAAACGGAAGCCCCCAAAAATTACAAAATGAAATTTCTTCTTCAATTTTGGCGCACAATTAATTTATTTTCCGTTTCACCGTGGATTTTGGGGTAAAATGACTAATGTCACTGGCAATTAGTATTGGTGGCACAAAAAATAAGCCATCATATGGAATTTTATGTGCAAAATTGAAAGCGTTATGATTTTTAGACGGTGATGAGAAAAAAATTTTTATGCAAAAACTGAAAAACCCTGCGTCCTTAAGGGGTTAAGGACCCGGGGTTTTTTCGTTTTTTTTCGGTTTTTTCCTCCTTACCTTTAAAATTCATAACTCTTTCAATTTTGCACCTAGAAATCCATGTGAGGGCTTATTTTTTTTGCCACCTATTCTAATTTGTAATAACATCAGTCATTTACCCAAAAATCTACAGTGAAACGGGAAAAAAAAAAACATTGTGAGACAAAATAGAAAAAAAAAACGCCATTTTATAATGTTGGGGGCTTCCGTTTCTACACAGTCATTTTTTTCAGTAGAAATGACACCTTCTATTTATTCTATAGGTCCATACGATTAAAATGATACCCTACTTATATAGGTTTGATTTTGTCGTACTTCTGGAAAAAATCCTAACTACATGCAGGAAAATGTATACGTTTAAAATTGTCATTTTCTGACCCCTATAACTTTTAGATTTTTCCGTGAATGGGGCGATATGAGGGCACATTTTTTGCACCATGATCTGAAGTTTTTAGCGGTACCATTTATGTATTCATAGGACTTATTGATCGCTTTTTATTCATTTTTTCATGATATAAAAAATGACCAAAAATACGCTATTTTGGACTTTGTAATTTTTTGGCGCATAACCATTGACCTGTGCAGTTTAATTAATGATATATTTTTATAATTCAGACATTTCCACACGCGGTGATAGCACATATGTTTATTTTTATTTACACCATTTTTTTTTTAAATGGGAAAAGGGAGGTGATTCAAACTTTTATTAGGGAAGGGGTTAAATGATCTCTATTCACTTTTTTTGCAATGTTATAGCTCCCATAGGGGGCTATAACACTGCACATACTAATCTTTTACATTGATCAATGGCTTCTAATGGGAAACCATTGATCAATGATTCTGCCACTTGACTGCTCATGCCTGGATCTCAGGCACTGAGTAGTCATTCGGCAAACGGACCCCAGGAGGCAAGGTAGGGACCCTCCTTCTGTCTCACAGCTGTTCGGGATGCCGCAATTTACTTTCACTTTAGACGTGGCATTCAACTTTGAAAGCCCCGTCTAAAGGGCTAATAGCGTGCGGCACCGCGATCAGTGCTGCACGCTATTAGCCATGGGTCCCGGCCATTGTTAGACACGCCGTGGCCCCGCATTATAGAACGGGAGTGAACTCTTGATGTGCCGGTACGTCATGGGTCTTTAACAGGTTAAAAGTGCAGAAGGACATATATACATGTTTTTGCAGACCATCCGGTTGTGGCCAAAAGTTTTCAAGCTGACACAATTTTAGATTTTCATGAAGTTTGCTGCTTTAGATCTTTTAATAAAAAAGTTTCTATGGTATACTGAAGTAAAATAAAAATCAAACATTTCATATATTTTTTTACTTTTATTGACAAATTCATAAAGTTTATCAATATCAATCAGCCAGAAACCCTAATTGTCTGATTTTCCCATAGCAACCAATCACAACCAATGCCAATATTTCCTTTGTTTAACCTTTTTTCAAGAATGCTGCCATTTGCCATGTCAAGCTGAATATCATCTTCTGGGCCAAATCCTCACTGATGGCAACCGATTCCTGCCTTAGCAGCGCTTGGAGTTTACCACAATTTCTGTGTTTTTATTTGTCCATGGGCCATATTTTGTATTCCTGATTTCACTATGTATTTTTTGTGTGCAATTATATTTGTTACATTGTGTATATATTTTACTCGAAATGGCACAAATATAGAAGAAAGGCAGCACACGACTATATGGAAACAAGGACAAGTATGTACTAAGCCGCGATTGTCCATTCAGCCAATAACTTCAAAACAACTGTGGGGTGCAACGTATCCAGTGTCAAGAAACTAGGCATAATATAACAAAGAAGTGACACCGTGCACTCACCGCATAGTCTGTGTATTCAGTCCAGAAGGCTCAAGGTCCGACAGATGTCCATAGATGGCTCCGAGAATTGGAAATCAGGAGCAGACCAGGTCAGAACCAGAAGACATACAGGTTTTAGGAACAGGATGACCAGAGGCAGCATAGAGATATAAGCAGTACATGCTGTGCAGCAGTTAGGACACAGCAGGAGCCTTGGCACCTAGAGTAGGTGGGAAACAGCAACACACAGCTCACTATTTAACCCCTCAAGGGCCACGTTTTTTTCCGTTTTTGCACTTTCATTTAAAAAATCATAACTCTTTCAATTTTGCTCGTATTTTTTGCGCCACCAATTTTACTTTGCAATGACATCAGTCATTTTACCCAAAAATCTACGACGAAACAGAAAAAAAAATTATCATTGTGCGACAAAATTGAAGAAAAAACACAATTTTGTAACTTTTGTACACATCTTTATCTTTCTTCTGTAGATTCTTACGATTAAAATGATACCCCACTTATATAGGTTTGATTTTGTCGTACTTCTGGAAAAAATCATAACTACATGCAGGAAAATGTATATGTTTAAAATTGTCATCTTCTGACCCCTATAACTTTTTTATTTTTTCGTGTATGGGGCAGTATAAGAGCTCATTTTTTGCACCATGATCTGAAGTTTTTAGCAGTACTATTTTTGTATTGATAGGACTTTTTGATTGCTTTTTATTCATTTTTTCAAGATATAAAAAATTACCAAAAATTAGCTATTTTGTACTTTGGAATTGTTTTGCGGGTACGCCATTGACCATGAGGTTTAATTAATGATATATTTTTATAATTCAGACATTTCTACACACGGCGATACCACATATGTTTATTTTTAATTACACAGTTTTTTTTATGGGAAAAAGGGGGTGATTCCAACTTTTATTAGGGAAGGACTTAAATAATCTTTATTAACTTTTTTTTTTGCAATGTTATAGCTCCCATAGGGGGCTAAACCACTGCACAAACTGATCTTTTACATTGATCAATGGTTTCTCATAGGAAACCATTGATCAATAATTCTGCCGCCTGACTGCTCATGCCTGGATCTGAGGCACTGAGCAGTTAATCGGTGATTGGACACCAGGAGGCAGGTAAGGGGACCCTTCTCGTGTCCTACAGCTGTTCAGGCGATTTCATTAAGGCGGTCCCGAACATCCCGGGGATAGTTTGGTTTAACTTTAGACGCGGTGATCAACTTTGAATGCCGCGTCTAAAGGGTTAATAGCGCGCAGCACCGCTATCAGTACCGTGCGCTATTAACCACTGGTCCCGGCCGTTGTTAGAGGCCGGGCCCGACCCGCTATGATGTGGGACCACGCCGTGGCCCCGCGTCATAGAAAGGGAAAGGACCCAGGATGTACAAGTACGCCCTTGGTCCTTAACAGGTTAAAGTGCACCTGTCATTAACAAAAACTGTTTTATATAATGTAGATAATACAATTCTATGCATATTGGTAATATACATTAATTAATTTTTTTAAATATTTTTGTCCCTATAGCTATTGTCTGTGTGTCTCTGTGAGAAGTCTAAATACAGGAAGTGTGGGTGGATAAGCAGTGCTCTGTGCCGTGAGGACAAGCTGGACAGTGTGCAGTGAGGGTCTGTGACATTCCCCGACTCACACAGCAGAATGATTGACAAGCCAGGAGCCTGCACAGAGCCTTGCTTGTCCTGCCCACACTTCCTGTATTTGGACTCTTCATAGAGACACAAAGTCAATAGCTGCAGGGACAGTTTTTTTTTCACCCAAGAATATGATTTTTTTTTATCAATGTATAATACATATATGTATGTATATATATATATATATATATATATATATATATATATATATATATATATATATACCGGTATATATATTAGTATTAACTACATTATATCAAAAGTTTTTAATAATGACAGGTACACTTTAGAAACATAGAATGTGTTGGCAGATAAAAGCCATTTGTCCCATCTAGTCTGCCTAATATTATGAATACTTATGAATTGTCCTTGTCCCTACCTTATATGAAGGATAGCTTTAGGACTATCTCATGCATGCTTAAATTCCTTGGTAAGAAAAAATGAGATGATCAAGCACTTGGAGAAACTGCAGCTTTATTGATGAATTCTCATTAAAAACAGCATGGAACAACTTCAACACTTCACAGGGTCTGACATAATTTGACGCGTTTCGAGCACATGCGCTCTTTGTCAAGATATACTTGATGGTTCCTATCACATAGAAATAGGTAGTTCCACAGGTTAATCAAATCAAAATTTAAATGACACACCACTTGCTAACAAGCAGCCCTATGGTGAATAAAAAAAATAAAAATAAAAAAAAAACATGTACACAGGCAAGTAACCAGATTCAGTTAGGATTTCAAATATAAAATATATATTGTAGGTGTCACAAAACGGAATAAACAGGACACAATAAGTAAAAATGAATGGCTTCAGAATAAACACACATTGTGCTGTCCATTGCAAAATAATAAAAAAAAGAGAAAAATAATGCAGGGCAAATAGCGCAAGGTGAACTGAATCCATAAATAATAAGAATGATGGTATGGCCCTTGAGTTGTATTGTACACAGGGTCCATTTATATGTAATCCAGGCAGCACTCTCTACCGCTCGATAACAGTGCCTATTTCGGTGCAGGCAGGGACCTAGGTCTCCAAAACACACGGGGCTAGAGCCCATAGTCCCATCCATGCTCTAGACCATGCTCTCAGCCATGCCCCCAAATCACACCCTTACACCCTGTATTTACACCTTAACCCCTTAAGGACCCAACCAATTTTCACTGTAGGACCTGGCCATTTTTTGCACATCTGACCACTGTCACTTTAAACATTAATAACTCTGGGATACTTTTACCTTTCATTCTGATTCTGAGATAGTTTTTTCGTGACATATTCTACTTTATGTTAGAGGTAAAATTTTGACGATACTTATATCATCTCTTGGTGAAAAATGCTAAATTTTGCATTTTTTTTTTACTTTGAAGCTCTCTGCTTATAAGGAAAATGAATATTCCAAATAAATTATATATTGATTCACATAGACAATAAGTCTACTTTATGTTTCCATCATAAAGTTGACATGTTTTTATTTTTGGAAGACATCAGAGGGCTTCAAAGTTCAGCAGCAGTTTTCCAATTTTTCACAAAGTTTTCAAAATCGAAATTTTTCAGGGACCTGTTCTGTTTTGAAGTGGATTTGAAGGGCCTTCACATTAGAAATAACCCATAAATGACCCCATTATAAAAATTGCACTCCTCAAAGTATTCAAAATGACATTCAAAAGGTTTGTTAACCCTTTAGGTGTTTCACAGGAATAGCAGCAAATTGAAGGAGAAAATTCAAAATCTTAATTTTTTACACTGGCATGTTCTTGTAGACCCAGTTATTGAATTTTTACAAGGAGTAAAAGAAGAGAAATCGTCATAAAATGCGTAACCCAATTTCTCTCGAGTAAGAAAATACCTCATATGTGTATGTCAAAAGTTCGGCGGGAGCAGTAGAGTGCTCAGAAGGGAAGGAGCAACAGTGGGATTTTGGAGAGTGAATTTTTCTGAAATAGTTTTTGGGGGGCATATCACATTTAGGAAGCCCCTATGGTGCCAGAACAGCAAAAAAAATAAAAAAATAAAAACACATGGCATACTATTTTCGAAACTACACCCCTCAATGCACGTAACAAGGGGTCCAGTGAGCCTTTACACCCCACAGGTGTTTGATGACTTTTCGTTAAAGTTGGATGTGTAAATTATGTATTTTTTTTCACAAAAATGCTAGTTTTCCCTCAAATAAATTTTTTTTACAAGGGATAATAGGACAAAGTTTCCCGCTAGGAGTTTGCGCTGCGGCAAAAATTGGACGCATCTCAAACTTCAAGCAGGAAACTTACTATAAACCTGCCCGTGTGAATGTACCCTGTACTTTCACATGGGGGGGGGGGGGGCAAACCTCCAGCTGTTTCAAAACTACAACTCCCAGCATGTGCTGCCAGGCTGGAGGCACACTGGTTGGAAAACCTTCAGTTAGGTTCTGTTACCTAACTCAGTATTTTCCAACCAGTGTGTCCCCAGATGTTGTAAAACTACAACTCCCAGCATGTACTGATCGCCGAAGGGCATGCTGGGAGATGTAGTTATGCAACAGCTGGAGGTGCGCAACTACAACTCCCAGCATGCCGACACAGCTATTTGCTGTTTGGGCATGCTGGGATTTGCAGTTTTGCAACATCTGGAGGGCTACACTGCACAGTGATCTCCAAACTGTGGCCCTCCAGATGTTGCAAAACTACAAATCCCAGCATGCACAGACAGCAAACTGCTGTGTGGATATGTTAGAAGTTGTAGTTTTGAAAGATCTAGAGGGCTACAGTTTGGAGATCACTGTGCAGTGGTCTCTAAATTGTAGACCTCCAGCTGTTGCAAAACTACAACTCCCAGCATGCCCAAACAGCTGAATGGGCATGCTGGTAGTTGTAGTTTTGTAACATCTGTAGGGCTGTAGTTTAGAGACCACTGTATAAAGGTCTCAAACTGTAGCCCTCCAGATGTTGCTAGGCAACTCACCGGCTTCCATAGGATCCAGGGAGCCAGCCGCACGACATCGCCGCCCGTCGACCACCGTCGCCCGCAGCCTCCGCAGATCGGTAAGTGACCTTCGGCACCATTCCCTGTCAGTTTCCCTGTCCTGCCCCGCCTATTGTGGGTGGGCAGAACGGGGAAACTGAAAGTAACCCCCCCACCCTCTATCTGCTATTGGTTGTCGCGTCTATACAACCAATAGCAGGGATAGGAGGGGTGGCACCCCTGCCACCTCACTCCTATCCATTCAGGTGGATCATCGGTGTCTTGGACAAACGCGATCCCCCTTATATTCCGGGTCACCATAGACCCGTAATGACCCGGAATTGCGCAAATCGCAAGTGTGAATTCACGTGCGATTTGCCACGATCGACGACATGGGCGGGTCTGATTACCCCCCTGGGTGTTTGCACGGGATGCCTGCTGAATTATTTCAGCAGGCATCCCGGTCCAATCCCCGCCCGGCATGAGGCGGGGACCGGAATTCTCCATGACGTACGCAGACGTCATGGGTCCTTCAGTATCAGGGTGTCATGACGTACGCGTACGTCAAGGGTCCTTAAGGGGTTAAAGGAAGCTAATCTCTTCCAAAAACTGCACCACACTTGTCCCCTGATTGTGAATGATATTGCAATTTGGCTCCATTCACTACAATGCAACTGAGCTGCAATACCACACACACCTGAGGACAGGTGCAATGCTGTATTTTGAAGAAATCAGCTCAGTGTTTCTAACCCTGCATAACCCATTTATTGCCTTATCTGAGGGGAAAGTAAGAAGCATATACAAGCTCAGACACACAGACAGGCCTACATACACGCATTCAGTGTTACTGATCAAAACCTGTATACTGAGACCAAAAATGCCAGTACTAAAATACTAAAAAGGGTAAGCACCTCCAAACAAAATGAAATATGTGCACAGGTGCACATTAATGGTGGTCTATTACTGGTGAGGAACAAGTATTACTACCACACCATGACTACCATTGCAACTTACTAATGCCTGCCTTAGACCACCATACTGTGACTGCATAAAATACACTATGCAAAGACCAATATTCCCCCATACAGTGACCATATAGTGGTAGATACCAGCTGTACACCAGCAATCTGTAGAGTTGATTACAGTTAAATCTAATGACTCACAAGGGACGTCTTCTCTGATCAAAGTCATTCACTTATTATTTTCTGCTTTATCTGGTCCAGACTGCCATAATTACTTCCGTCAGCCAAGACTTGTCTATACAGATCTGCCGGAAAAACAATTTAAGGTTCCTTTCAATAGCACCAACCTCTATAGCACCAAACTTCCAATGTATATTGTTCCACGTTCTGTGACATCATTTTGTACATTATCCCTGTACTGTGAAGTCACTGTGTATATTATCCCTGAACTGTGACATCACTGTGATTATTATCTTTGTACTATGACATCACTGTGTGCATTATCCCTGTACTGTGACACCACTGTGTTTATTATCCCTTTGCTGTAACCTTACTGTGTATATTATCCCTGTACTGTGAAATCACTGTGTATATTATCCCTGTACTATGACATCACTGTGTGCTTTATCCCTGTACTATGACATCATTGTGTGTATTATCCCTGTACTATGACATCATTGTGTGTATTATCCCTGTACTATGACATCATTGTGTGTATTATCCCTGTACTGGGAAATCACTGTGTGTATTATCCCTGTGTATCCCTATATTAAGTATACTACACAGAGCAATTTGGCGCAAACATTTCTACCAGTCATACTCAGGGTATCACTGTGTGTATTATTGCAAGCAAGAAAGAACTAGAAGACGGCACTCACCAACCAGATAATCGCTTTATTCAGTCCAATGAAGCATAACAAAGCCGGGTATTGCTGTCTGAGGTGGAGGCAACTGGAACAGACCAGTTCGTCTGTAACGCACTTCCTCTAGCTGGTAGAAAGTGCCTCACATGTGTGAAATGGTATTTTTCGGTTGCCTCCGCCTCACACGCATGCTTCATTGGACTGAATAAAGTGACTATATGGTTGGTGAGTGCTAACTTATTCTTTTTGGTTTGCAATACATTTTCCTCATTTTGGACTGTACACCACCGCTGCCAGTTGGGTGGGTCAGCTTGGATCCCATTCTCTGATTTGATGGCTCTGCTCCTAATGTCGTATGTGTCGGACTCATATCTCTCTTTGGTCCATACTGTGTGTATTATAAATACTATAAATATTGTAAAACATGCAGTGATGTCACAGTACAGGGATAGTACACGCAGTGATGTTACAGTACAGGGATAATACACACAGTGACGTCAAAGTACAGGGATAATTCGTGCAGTGATGTTACAGTACAGGTAAAATACCCACAGTGATGTCACAGTACAGGGGTTAAACATGTACTTTTGTCACAGAACAGAGAAAACGTGCAGTGATGTCGTAGTACAGGGATAATTCATGCAGTGATGTCACAGTGCAGGGATAATACACAGCCATGTCACAGAACAGGGATAATACGCAGTGATATCAAAGTACAGGGATAATACACAGTGATGGCACAGTACAGGATTCATACACACAGTGATGTCACAGTACAAGGATAAATACACATAGTGATATCACAGTACAGAGTGTACTACAACTGTGATGGCACTGTGCACATGGGGGAATATATTAGTAGTAGGCCATATAGCATGGGCCAACACAAGGGCACGGTCAGTAATTACTTTATTTTCCTTAATACAGCTGGCAGCCGGCACTTAAATCGGTACTCCGCTGTAAATATCTTATCCCCTATCCAAAGCATAGCAGATATGGGATAAGATCTTTAAAGCAGAGTACCCCTTTAACCCCTTAAGGTCCTTTCCCTTTCTACAACATCATAGCGTCATAAAGGGTCGGGCCCTGCCTCTAACAACAGCCGGGACCCGTGGCTAATAGCGTGCGGCACTGATCGTGGTGCCGTGTGCTATTAACCCTTTAGGCACAGTGTTCAAAGTTGAATGCCGGGTCTAAAGTGAAAGTAAACCAATGCCGGTTAGCTCAGCAAGCTGTGGTGCGGTGAAATTGCGGCATCCCGAACAGCAGGAGGGTCCCCTTACCTGCCTCCTGTTGTCCAATCACCGAATAACTGCTCAGTGCCTGAGATCCAGGCATGAGCAGTCAAGCGGCAGAATCATTGATCAATGGTTTCCTATGAGAAACCATTGATCAATGTAAAATATCAGTGTGTGCAGTGTTATAGCCCCCTATGGGAGCTATAACATTGCAAAAAAAAAAAAAGTAAAACAATATAAGTTAATAATGATCCTTTAACCCCTTCCCTAATAAAAGTTTTAATCACCCCCTTTTCAAATAAAATAATAAAAAAAAACTGTGTAAATAAAAACAAACATCTGTGGTATTGCCGCATGTGGAAATGTCCAAATTATAAAAATATATCCAAAATAGTGCATTTTTGGTCACTTTTTATACCATGAAAAAATGAATAAAAAGTGATCAAAAAGCCCGATCAATACAAAAATGGTACGGCTAAAAACTTCAGATCACAGCACAAAAAATGAGCCCTCATACCACCCCGTACACGAAAAATAAAAAAGTTATAGGGGTCAGAAAATGACAATTTTAAACGTATAAATTTTCCTACATGTAGTTTCTAGAGGTACGACAAAATCAAACATATATAAGCAGGGTATCATTTTAATCTTATGGACCTATAGAATAAAGGTAAGGTGTCATTTTTACTGAAAAATTTACTACGTAGAAACGGAAGCCCCAAAAATGTTCTTCAATTTTGTCGCACAATGATTTTTTTTTCCGTTTCATCGTAGATTTTTCGGTGAAATGACTGATGTCATTACAAAGAAGAATTGGTGGTGCAAAAAATAAGCCATCATATGGATTCTTAGGTGCAAAATTGATAGAGTTCTGATTTTTTTAAGGTAAGGAGGAAAAAATGAAAGTGCAAAAACGGAAAAAAAAACCTGGTCCTTAAGGGGTTAATGCTTACTGGTCGCTGTAGAATAGCGGTGGCTGTGTGATGAACACGGGTCAGTGAGGAACACACCTGGAACAGGCAAATGGACAGGTGGCAGGCGTGATGAGGCAGTGGCTGAGGAGACTCTGTTTTCTCCCCTGCGCTCTTCTCTCATGAGCAGCCGGGGGTGGGGAAGGGACGTAACATACAGGCTTGCGCGTATCACAAAGTATCAAGGGGTTGATTGGACCAGAACGCTGATGAACACTACTTGCCAGAATGAGGCCCTCCCCAGCGCAAGGCATTAGCCTGATTTTTATAAACGAGTACTGCAGCCATAGACACTTATCCCCTAACCGCAGGATTGGGGATTAGTGTCTTATCTCGGGGGGTCCAGCTGCTGGGACTCTCTACAATCTTCCATATGGGGACCCGGCATTGCCTCAACTCTGTGCAGCTAATGCTCGAGTCGTTGAACTCACTGGGGTCGATGACATGCCCCCACCATAGAGCTCTATGGGAGAGGTGGGGATTCACAAATGCTGCATCTCTGCCTCTCCCATAGAGATACATGGAGGGGGCGTGTCGGCCGCAGCATGACTCTGCGGCCAACATGCTCCCTCCATGTATCTCTATGGGACACACCTTCACTGGAGAACCACGGCAGAGATGGGGCCCCATGCAGGAGATTGCGGGGAGTCCCAGAGTTCGAACCCCCAGCGATCACAGGCTGCCTGACTAATAAACAGCAACAATACATAGTAATGCTAACAACTATAATAGTAATAAACGATAATAGAAATTACAATAATATAGATAACCATCAATAACATGCGTACAGCGATCAGTAGTGTGCCTAAAACCGCGACCGTGAGCAAGCCTATAGAGGGCCTACCCAGATAGGGAATGATAAATATATATATGGGAGGGTGGGTTGGGAGGGTGTCTCTGAACGCCCAACAGACCCTGATCTGTATGTAAGGTGCATTATATACCCCACGCCCCTCCCACAAATGCAGCCTAACAGGCTTACACTTGCGGTCGGGGCTTCAAGCGTGGATAGGCTTCCTGACTAATAAACAGCAACAATACATAGTAATGCTGACAACTATAATAGTAATAATGATAATAGAGATGACAATAATATAGATAAACATCAAGAACATACTTACAGGGGTCAGAAGTGTGCCCAAAACCGTGACCCTGGGCAAGCCTATAGAGGGCCAAAAAAACTGGCAGTAATCAAGAACTAATTATCACGTACCTCACCCGAACACCAGACCTTAATCGAAATTGGCCAAACGATTATCAAATACCGGGAACCATGTAATGACAACCCCCCCTGCTTTGAGGTGCCGGAGCTTACCAATACTTGTGTCTCATCCGATCGATTGGCTGTAAATGGTGAATCCGCATCTGTATGATTGCTGACACTAGCATGTTAATTAGATTCATTAGAGTCATAACCTCTTGCAGGGTCCCTCCCATAAAGGGCCAAAAACCCAAACCATATCCTTTAATTCCCTACCAATACCTGCCAGTGATATTATTGCTCTAAAGATGTGTCAGTAACAAAAATTGTGCAGTGCTTTACCCTGCAGACGTGGCATGCATAACAGGTATACTACCGCCTAGGAGTCGGGATATTATTGCTCTGAAGATGAGTCAGTAACAATAAATACGCAGTATATCCCCCTTCAGATGGGGCAGGCACATCGGGAATACTGCCGCCTAAGAGTCTTATTATTGCTCTGAAAATGTGTTAGTAGCAAAATACTCAGTGCATCTCCCTGCAGACGTGGCAGGCATAACCAGTATTCTACCGTATGTAGGACATATATTATTGCTCTGAAAGCGTGGTAGTAACAATAATTGTGCAGTGCATCCCCCTGCAGGCGTGGCAAGCATAATGGGTATACTACCGCCTACGGTTTTTAAAGTCATGCTCTGAATGTGTCAATAACAATAATTACGCAGTGCATCCCCCTGCGGACGTGGCAGATGTAACAGGTCTACTACCGCATATGAGTCGTGATATTATTGCTCTGAAGAGGTGTCAGTGCATCCCTCTGCAGGCGTGGCAGGCATAACGGGTATTCTACCGCCTATGGTTCGTAATGTTATGCTGTGAAAATGTCAATAGCAATAATTACGCAGTGCATCCCCCTGCAGACGTGGCATGCATAATGGGTATATTACCGTTTATGAGTCTTTATATTATTGCTCTGAAGACGTGTCATAAACAATAATTATGCAGTGCCTCCCCCTGCATGTGTGGCAGGCCTGACATGTATGCTGTCGTGTATGACAAACCTCTGAGTATGTATTAAAGTTATGTAAGGCTTTGATTATTTTTTTTCCATAAAGTCATATAGGAATGCTATGAACTCATGTGCAGTATAAATGCTAACAAAATGTATGTATAATACAGGAATATGGGTGCACTACTGTGGTTGATGTATACCATGACATTGGCTATCCCTCAACACTGATGTTAAAATTGAGACATTCGCCAGTATATCCTTATATGAAGGACAAACCA
This sequence comes from Hyla sarda, assembly GCF_029499605.1. Taxonomy (NCBI): domain Eukaryota; kingdom Metazoa; phylum Chordata; class Amphibia; order Anura; family Hylidae; genus Hyla; species Hyla sarda. The sequence goes on along the minus strand of NC_079195.1, from coordinate 150,446,303 downwards.
GAGCCCGCACACCAACGCCAAGGTTTCTCACGCTAATCCTACCTGTGCGTGATAAGCAAAACAGGGGCCAGTGGGAAATTACGGCAGCATCGGTCGACTCACAGCCTCCTCCCAGGTACTCTCCAGCGTGACTGAGCACACATACAATGGGAGGAGGGAGGCAAGCTGCAAGCCCCACCTGAGTTGGCTAATATAGGTGCATGGCCTCACAGGTGCTACCCTAATGCTGCCTGGAAGATATTCAAGGCACATTAACTATGGAGTTTACACACCTCCAAGTATAAAATTTAAACAAACAACAAAAAATGTTGTCTCAAATGGCTGGAGGTGCTCAACCCCAAATGCGGTTGTGCATTTATACTGGGGGAGCAGATCCTGCCCTTGTGGTCCGTTGCTAGGGGCGATCCCCAGCATAAAAATGCATACAATGGAGGATGCCTGCAGCGGACTACAAGTGCCACAATAGAATCCTACACCAGATAGACGGTGTGGATGTGTAACAATTAGAATAATACAATACAGGAATCATCCAGTATATCCTTATATGAAGGACATACCAGAGCCTGCACACCAACGCCAAGTGTGAGTCGACCGAATGCTGCCGTAATTGCCCACTGGCCCCTGTTTTGCTTATCAAGCACAGGTAGGATTAGCGTTAGGTTCCGCGCCATTTTGAGAAACCTTGGCATTGGTGTGTGGGCTCTGGTATGTCCTTTATATAAGGATATACTGGTGAATGTCTCAATTTTAACATCAGTGTTGAGGGATAGCCAATGTCATTGTATACATCAACCACAGTAGTGCACCCATATTCCTGTATTGTATTATTCTAATTGTTACACATCCACACCGTCTATCTGGTGTAGGATTCTATTGTGGCACTTGTAGTCCGCTGAAGGCATCCTCCATTGTATGCATTTTTATGCTGGGGATCGCCCCTAGCAACGGACTACAAGGGCAGGATCTGCTCCCCCAGTATAAATGCACAACCGAATTTGGGGTTGAGCACCTCCAGCCATTTGAGACCACGTTTTTTTTGTTGTTTGTTTAAAATGTATGTATAGTATGACTGCTACGAGCGTGTGTACAGTCTAAATGCTACGACTGAGTGCTACTAGCATATGAGCAATAAATGTTATGAGGGTATGAAATAGAATGACTGCAATGAGCATATGTACCCTATGGAAGCTCTGGATGTAAACCCGACCTAAATACTATGTACTATGCACAGCGCCAATGTTATGAGCCTCTGACCCATGTAAAACTATGCACTTCTGTATCGCACCACACTATACGCATAAAACAGCATAAATGCTGTGAACGTATGTATGATATACAAATTATGAGCCTATGTGCAGTATTAAGGCTAAAAGCATATGTGCAGTACAATAGCTATTTGCGTACGTGCATTATTAATGCTATGAGTGTGCGTATAGTATGAATGCTAAAAACATATGTACAGTATGAACTCTGTGCGTATGTGCATTAAAATGTGCCGTATGAAACTATGCAAACTATGATACAGTACAATTCTACGAGTGTGAGTGCAGAATAAATGCTATGAGCGTATGTGCAGTATAAATGCTATTGGCATAAGTGCAGCAAGAACGCTATGAGAAAATGTGCAGTATAAAGGCTATGAGCCTTATGTGCAGTATAAGTGCTGAGAGTGTGCGAGCAGTATCAATGCTATGAGAGTATATGCAGTATCACTGCTTTAAGCGTAAATGCAATAACTATGAACTATGAGCATATGCAGTATAAATGCTGAACAATGTGCAGTATAAATTTTGCATGAGCATACATGCCGCAACGTCTGTGAGAGAGAGTGCAGTGTAAATACTATGAGCGTGCGTGCGGTATGTAAACTATGAGAGTGCGTGCAGTATGAATACTATGAGCGTGCGTGCGGTATGAATACTATGAGCGTGCGTGCGGAATGAATACTATGAGCGTGCGTGTGGTATGAATACTATGAGCGTGCATGTGGTACGAATACTATGAGAGTGTGCGGTTAAATACTATGAATGCACGCGGTATAATTACTATAAACATAGTAACATAGTTCATAAGGTTGAAAAAAGACCAGAGTCCATCAAGTTCAACCTATAACCCTAATGAGTCCCTACTGAGTTAATCCAGAGGAAGGCAAAAACCCTCATACTAGAGGTAAAAATTCCTTCCCGACTCCAAATATGGCAGTCAGAATAAATCCCTGGATCAACGTTCTGTCCCTATAATTCTAATATACATAACCTGTAATGTTATTGTTCTCCAAAAATGCATCCAGACCTCTTTTAAATTCTTTTACAGAGTTCCCCATGACCACCTCCTCCGGGAGAGAATTCCACAATCTCACTGCTCTTACAGTAAAGAACCCTCATCTGTGCTGGTGTAGAAACCTTCTTTCCTCTAGACGTAGAGGATGCCCCCTTGTTACAGATACAGTCCTGGGTATAAATAGATCATGGAAGGGATCTCTGTACGGTCCCCTGATATATTTATACATAGTTATTAGGTCTCCCCTAAGCCTTCTTTTATCTAAACTAAATAACCCTAATTCTGATAATCTTTCTGAGTACTGTAGTTCTCCCATTCCCAGTATTACCCTGGTTGCCCGTCTTTGAACCCTCTCCAGCTCCACTATATCTTTCTTGTACACTGGTGCCCAGTACTGTACACAGTATTCTATGTGTGGTCTGACTAGTGATTTGTACAGCGGTAGAATTATTTCCTTGTCGTGGGCATCTATGCCCCTATTGATGCACCCCATAATTTTATTTGCCTTGGCAGCAGCTCCCCGACACTGGTCACTACAGCTATATTTTGTATTAACTAAAACTCCCAAGTCCTATTCCACGTCAGTCGTCCCTAGTGTGCTCCCATTTAATGCATAATCTCAGCCCGGAATTTTCCTCCTCATGTGCATTACCTTACATTTATCAGTGTTGAACCTCATCTGCCACTTTCCAGATCCAGATCCAATTGTAACAGTGACCTTATCTCTATTGTTTTAACGGCTTTACAGAGTTTCGTATCATCTGCAAAGATTGCTATTTTACTACTCAACCCCTCTACAAGGTCATTAATGAATATATTAAATAGGACAGGACCCAATACTGACCCCTGTGGTACCCCACTAGTAACAGTCACCCAGTCAGAATAAGTACCATTAATGACCACCCTCTGTTTCCTATCACTGAGCCAGTTACTTATCCACTTACACACATTGTCCCCCAGAACCTATCCTTCTCATTTTATGCACCAGCTGTTTATGTGGAACCATATGAAATGCCTTGGAAAATTCCAGATATACAACATCCAGCGATTGACCCTGGTCCAGTCTGGAGCTCACCTCCTCGTAGAAGCTGATCAGGTTAGTTTGACAGGACCGATCCCTCATAAATCCATGCTGATATGGAGTCATACATTTATATGTATCAAGGCATTCCAAAATAGCATCTCTTAGAAAACCCTCAAACAATTTACATACAATTCCCTGGTTGAACTTGATGGACGTATGTCTTTTTTCGACCGTACTAACTATGTAACTATGTAACAGAGGTTAAACTAACAGGCCTTTAATTTCCGGGGTCACCTTTTGTCCCCTTTTTAAAAATTGGCACCACATTTGCCATGAGCCAGTCCTGGGGAACAGTCCCTGTTACTATAGAGTCCATGAATATTAAAAATAGAGGTCTGTCTATTACACTACATAATTCCTTTAGAACACGGGGGTGAATGCCATCTGGACCTGGTGATTTGTCTATTTTGATTTTTTGTAGGCGGCACTGTACTTCTTCCTGGGTTAGACAGGTGACCTGTACTGGGGAGTTTACCCTATCACACTGTATTTCACCTGGCATTTCATTTTCCTCGGTGAATACAGTGGAGAAGAATTTGTTAAATATATATGCTTTTTCCTGATCCCCGTTCATAATTTCTTCTTTATCATTTTTTAAAGGGCTTTGCTATTTATATAGTTAAAAAATATTTTGGGGTTAGTTTTACTCTCTTTGGCAATGAGTCTTTCTGTCTCTATTTTTGCAGCTTTTATCTGTTTTTGACATATTTAACATTTTTCTCTATAGCTTTTTAATGCTTCTTCACTGCCGTCCTCTTTTAGTAGTTTAAATGCTTTATTTTTGTTATTTATTGCCCCCTTAACATTATTATTCATCCATATTGATTTTCTTTTATTTCTGACCCTTTTATTCCCATAAGGTATATACATCTTACAGTGAGAGTTTAAGATATTTTTTAAAGGTCTCCAATTTAGTGTCAGTATTCTTGTTTTTGAGGACATTGTCCCATTTTATATTGTTAAGGGCTTCTCTGAGTTTATCAAACTTTGCCTTCCTAATGTTCATTGTTTTTGTGGCCCCTCGAGAGATTCCCTTATTGAAGAACAAGTTATAATGTATTATATTATGATTATATATCACTATTTCCTAGGTGTCCTTCAACCTGCACATTAGTTACTCTATCAAGTCCGTTGGTTAATATTAAGTCTAGTGCGGCACACCCTCTGGTCGGGCTCTGCACCATTTGGGACAGATAATTGTCTTTAGCTATACTCAGAAACCTGTTTCCTTTATGAGATTCACAGGACTCAGTCTCCCAATTTATATCAGGATAGTTAAAGTCCCCCATTATTATCACCTCATTCTGATTTGCTGCCTTGTTTATTTGCCTCATTAATTGATCTTCCATTATGTTTGGTGGCTTATAGCAAACCTCTATCAGAATTGTATTATTTTTATCTCCATATATTTCTACCCATAATGACTCCACAGTATTGTTTCCCTCCCGTATATCCTCCCGCAGTGCGGCCTTCAAACTGTACTTTACATAAAGACAAACTCCTACCCCTTTCCATTTTGTCAGATCCTTCCTGAATAGACTATAATCCTATATGTTGACCGCCCAGTCACAGCTACAGTCACAGTCTCTGTTATACACACTATGTCATAATCCTCCTCAGACAACAACCACTCCAGTTCATCAGTTATATTGGTCAGACTTCTAGCATTAGTCAACATGCAATTCAATGGCGTTTGGTTTTTCTTCCTTTGAAGCCTTTCCCTATTAACTATTCTATCCCCTCCCTCCGCTCCACCCCAAGGTACATTAATAAGTCCCCCCTCTCTATCTACACTATCTTCCCCCTCTATGTTGTAGGTTCCCTCCCCCCCAGTCCCTAGTTTAAACACTCCTCCACCCTTCTAGCCATCTTCTCCCCAAGCACAGCTGCACCATCCCCATTGAGGTGCAGCCCGTCCCTACGGTAGAGCCGGTATCCGACAGCGAAGTCGGCCCAGTTCTCCATGAACCCAAACCCCTCCTTCCTACACCAGCTTCTGAGCCACTTCTTTACCTCCCTAATCTCCCGCTGCCTCTCTAATGTGGCTCGAGGTACAGGTAATATTTCAGAATATATTACCTTGGAGGTCCTTGCCTTAAGCTTGTGGCCTAAGTCCACCTACCTCTTACTTTGTCATTGGTGCCAATATGTACCATGACTGCTGGGTTCTCTCCAGCCCCGCCCAGCAAACTGTCAACCCGCTCCGCGATGTGCCGAACTCGAGCGCCAGGCAGACAACACACTGTCCGGTGATCCCGGTCTTTGTGACAGATCGTCCTGTCTGTCCCCCTAATAATTGAGTCCCCCACCACTAGTACCTGTCTGGCCTGCCCTGCACTCCTCCCTACCTCCTTACTGGAGCAGACACCTAAGTGGTGTACGATTTTGTTCCTGGTAAAGTCATAAGGGCCTAGTTACTCTGAAAGGCCAGCCAAAACTACATACTTGGTTTTGTAGCCTAATATAGTTGTAAGCATAATTGTGTAACATATATGCACCTGCAAGCCAGGTTTTTACAATAGTTTGGATCAATAGTGCTGGCCAATTTATCCTTTGGTTATATATATATATATATATATATATATATATATATGCACATTTTTTTTTCAAAGCTGCAAAGTGGTGTTCTGTAGTCATTATTTGGTTTTTGCTTATGTGTGCTAATAAAATTGTATTTAAAAGTGATTTCTTGGTTTTTGTTCATGTAAGCCAAATTTATCAACCCCCTGTGATAGTATGATAAATATGCCATACATAAGCAAAAAAAAAATAGCAAGAAAAAAATGACTACAGAACTTGCTTACCAAAGCAACAATGATAAATGTCCCCGAATATACTAACTGGATAGCCCCATAAAAATAGGGAAATCCACCGTGGCAGTAATTGGAATCTGGTGAAATTCTTGTTTGTCTAGCCTTTATTTTTGTAGTATGCCACTCACACGTTTGCCTATTTTTAATTCTAATTAATATGGTTTTGTTAAGCCGATTGTTAATTACCAAAATTGTGAAATAAGGTAATAATTTCTGCGTAAGAAGGATAAGTGGCCCATAAACACAGCAGGGTATCATAGACTTGGCTCAACAACCTTACAGTGCAGATCACTCTCCTCTTTATGTAAAGTAAATTGTCCCATTTTTATGGACCACACTAGCGCTATGACAGCTGAAATGAAAAAGAGTTATTTCATTACTGATTATCCAATATGCACTGCCTCGTTTCACCAAGTTACAGTCTGCTCACATTGTCAGGAATATTGCAGAATCAGGTAGATGATTTAATTTTAAGTTATTTTGTATTATTATGGTGATTATTATTATTTTCTAGTAAATACATTGAAGTAAAATTACATAAAATGTAGTTTTAATGACCAGAAAAAGGCAGACATGCATACCAGAAGAGCAATGGACTATTTACACTGAAGTTTACTCATAACACATTTTAGTCTTTTGTGGTGCTTTTGCTTAAGAGAAAACCTAATAGGGCATATAGAGGGGCTCCCAACTTAAAACCTTTATGAGCCAGATAACCATTAATAAGCAGAAACATCTGTTATGGCAGACTAGCTTACCCATGCTAATTGTAACTCAAATCCTGCATTATCACGCACATGTTCAGTATGTCATAGGAAGGGTCCCTTTTTTTACAGTACCTACACGTGAGACCCAGAAGCTGGGCCCGCACGATCACTAGGTGGAAGAAGGCCGCCAGGATCCAATTTTTTTTTTATTATGCACACTTTTTTTTTATCACTAGTCCTACGGTGCCATTTGCTTTATGCCAGCACATCTGTATGTGTTTTATGACTGTAACTGGGTAATGTGATTACCAGGGTCACTGCCTAATGTGTCAAAGAAAGCTGTCAATTCTGAATCAGCTGACTTCTTGTGAGCTACAGAATGACACTTTCAACTATCAGATCAAACCTGCTAGCTCATAGACCCATCCCTCCCTACTGGCTCTGTATGTGTGCTCTGATTATGATAAACAATAACTTGTTGGTTTCATATAGTAGTAAGTAGCACTGATTTCCAATTGAAACCTTAAACCTTAATTTTATTAGAATCATTAATAAATTGGATAAAAAAAAAGTAACTACAAAAAAAAGGGCTTACAAAAAACTTACACAACCCTTATTCGGCCGCAATCATTCACTTAGGCCACTTAGAATAAATTACCACCTAATAGCACCATATTATTATCAATTAGACTCAGTCCCTGTCATTGGGGATTAACCTACAGGTATCTTTTAAAAAAAGCACTTGTTGTCCAAGCCATACGCCCCAGGTATGATACAATGTACAGATATAGTCCACTCTCTTGTCTCTTGATGTACAGTATGTTGTACAATAATATTAATGCCTCAATGTTATCACATTTGTATAAAGAGGTGGTATTTGGCAATCCACTGCCCCATCTGTCCACATACAGTAGGTATACACTCAGCTGTGCATATTCGGTTAGTGATCCTTCAGTTTCAATGGTTAATGTATTAATCACACTCTCACATAACCATTTTTTTTTCTATTCACATACATGTGCGTTTGTTAGTTTCCAATCTGCTGTTAGATCATTATATCACTGTAACAACATGCACCAATCATATCTTTGCACTGTTAGTATGTAATCAATCTGACATTAATGATCCAGAACCCACAGTCCAACAGTAATGCATGTGTGAAATTCGGTCAATGATTCTTAATAATTGGTTAGTATATTAATCATAGTCTCACAAAACCGAAAAACTTTTTGGTAGCATGATTCACATTCTTGTGCATTTGTTAGTCTCTGATCTATTGTTCGATCCTTGTATCATTATAGCACTGTGCCCACATCATATTTGCTGGTCACACCCTTGATGTTCGTATGACATTCCTGTATCAATGCACTGTTGATATGTAATTGGTCTTATGCGCTATCATTTGTGATTCAGAGATTACAGTTGAGTATTAGTACCACATTGTTATCCACCATTTTAGGGGTCAGAAGGGTCTCCTTATTACTGGTTAGGGCACTCAAATATGCTCTTTTTAATATCCTATTTGGGTATTCGCAATCATGTAGCCCCACTCACAGTTCTGCTGCCTTAATTTTGAATTCCTCTATGGTAGAGCAATTTCGCCTCATGTACATGCCATGCTTTAAGGAAGGGGAGGGGGTGACAGCTTCCCCAGTATTTGTGGCTATTTCTTGTAATGTAATTTGGTCACCAAATTAGTGGAGCTAAGATTGTGGGTGAATCTTAATCCTAAGCTAGTTACGTTCAGTACTGAATCAAATTTCTCAAATTACTATTTTGATGAGCTTCAAATTAAAAAAATTTCATCTTTGTACTGGATTCACATGTTGATGTGCCCAGCCCATGAACACATCTCCTCTGTAAATACACATTGGTCCTCCCTCAAACCAAGGTGTATGTTTTAGTAGCTGGGAACACAAAGGCTCCCTATGGGCATACCTCGTTGTTGGTAGAAGAACACACCCTCAGATAGAAAATAATTCCTTGTGACAACAAGCTGCAGGCATTCCATTACAAATGCATTGTAGGCCGCACCGCATATTTACTACCTCAGGTTCTCAAAAAGAACTCTACTGCTTCCTATCCTTTTCTGTTGGAGATGGATGGAGTATAAGGCCTCCATGTCCCCCAAAAAAATTCATACGTATTCTAATAATTATTTAAGTGGTCTCATTGTCCTATTAAAATCATTTTATTGGGATTTTACTCTATTTGCTGTTGTATTTTTTTTCACTGGTACATTTTGTAGCTTATTTTTTTTCTTGACCTGTGTCATGTGATGTGTCATGTGATGCAAGACTCCATGTGTCATATGATGAAGGGTGTCATGTGATGCGGAATGTCATGTGGCTATAATAAATAACATTTTCTAGCAATGGATTGCAGCTAGAAGTCCTTTGCTATATATGTTGGATTGTGCCAGAAACCAGTTTTTTTTTTCACCTTCTCCCTACATTCTGTTCTGATCGGTGGATTTAGGATCCAGTTCTTGTTTCTCCCAGAGTCTGCACCACTATATTCATATCTATAGGCTTGATTAGGTGTTTGTCTAAGTAGACAACAATCCAAGGTGAGCAGCTTTTCCCACAAGGCCATATAGTACATAATACTAAGATGTAATGTAAAATTAGGAGTTCTGCTGTGTTTCCCTAGATTACATATACAAGTAGATTTTGTTTGGCCCTCACTAGAATGTCAGTGAGTTCTTCACTAAACTCCTTACTGGGGTCCCCAGGCAGTTTCTTATAGCAATCTTGTTGACTAAAAATATCCAGGCTCATGGTCCTATATTCCTCCCTGGTCATCACCACAATATTCCCACCTTTATTAGATAGCTTGATGGCCGGGGGAGTCTAATTTCTTGAGTTCTTGTGTTACAACTAGAGATGAGCAAACTTTTCAAAAATTACATTCGGCCGATTCGCCGAATTTTCCGAATAAATGTGTTTTGATCAGAATTTATTTGTGGTGAATCTATATTAATAATGGCTATTCTGGCCTACAGAGAGCCTCAATAGGGGTATAGTACACTTTGCTGTTTTCTAACACACATATAGTGTACTGGGGTAGTGAAACAATACTGTTATTCAGAATAAAATGCAGATTACCGGCATCACTTTTAGAATCACTGCCGCAGAGTGGCACAATTACAGAGCCTGGAGGTGGCATCCATATGAGGAGACCATATAGTGGCTGAATGACACAGTGTGGATGTGGTGGCTGTATGAGGAGACCATATTGTGGCTGGATGACATAGCTTGGATGAGGCTGAAGATGGAGGAGACCATATAGTGTCTGAATGGCACAGCCTGGAGTTGGCGGCAGATGAGGAGACAATAGGGCCTCAAAATCTCTAATAATAAAAGATGAATTTTGAAATTGCAATTGAAGATGTATTGTACCTAGTGCTACCATAAAAATGTATAGGTAATGTCCTAGGCTCAGCAGCATCACTAAACCATGTAGTTGCTATATGACACATACAGGAGCAGGCAGCAGCATGAGTACACAATAGGGATTCACAACCCCTAACATTAAAAGGTGAATGTTGAAATCTCTATTGAAGATGCATGTTAGCTAGTGCTACCATCCAAAAATGTTAAGGCCCAAGCCGGAAGCATCAGTAAGCCAAGTAAATCCTGAAAGACACAAGAGCAGTCCGGAGCAGGCATCAGCAGTACACCAGAGGGTTTCATATCCCCTTACATTGAAAGATCAATGTTTAAATTTCTATTAAGCATGTATTTAGCTCGTGCTAAACATCCAAAAATGTAAGGCCCAAACCCAGAAGCATCAGTAAGCCAAGGAATTCCTTAAAGACACAGGAGCAGTAAGGCGCAGGCATCAGCAGTACACCCGAGGGTTTCATAGCCCCTTACATTGAAAGATCAATGTTGAAATCTCAATTAAGCATTTATGTTAGCTAGTGCTACCATAACATATATTGAGTAAATATCCCAGTCCCAGCAGCATCAGAAAACATTATATTGGGTGAATGACACAGCCTGGAGGTGGGGAAAGCATAAGGAGCCCATAAAGTGTCTGAATGATACAGCCTGAAGGTGGCTGAAGCATGAGGAGACCATATAGTGGCTGGATGACACAGCGTGGAGGTGTTGGCAGCATGAGGAGACCTTATAGTGTCTGAATGGCACAGAGTGGAGGTGTTGGCAGCATGAGCAGACCATATAATGGCTGAATGGCACAGCCAGGAGTTGGCTGCAGCATGGGTAGATACTAGGCCTTCACAATCCCTAGGATTAAAAGATTAATTCAGAAATTTAGACCAAAGATTTTGGAAAGCTATTGCTACCTACCATAACAACATTTTTATTCCCAGACCCAGGCCTAGCAGCAGTATAAGTAAACCATATGTTGCCTGAATGACACAGCCTGGAGTTGGCTGAAGCATGAGTACACACCAGGGCTTCACAATCCCCCCATGAAAACCACAAGATTTTTTTTAAATTTAAAATGAAGATTTTGGATAGCTAGTGCTACCTACCATAACAACATTTTTATTCCCAGACCCAGGCCCAGCAGCGGTATCAGTAAACCATATATTGCCTGAATGACACAGCCTGGAATTGGCTAAAGCATGAGTACACACCAGGGCTTCTTAACCCCTTAACGACGCAGGACGTATATTTACGTCCTGCGCCGATTCCCGCGATATGAAGCGGGATCGCGCCACGATCCTGCATCATATCGCATCGGTCCCGGCGCTCATCAACGGCCGGGACCCACGGCTAATACCACACATCGCCGATCGCGGCGATGTGCGGTATTAACCCTTTAGAAGCGGCGGTCAAAGCTGACCGCCGCTTCTAAAGTGAAATTGAAAGTGACCTGGCTGCTCAGTCGGGCTGTTCGGGACCGCCGCGGTGAAATCGCGGCGTCCCGAACAGCTGACCGGACACCGGGAGGGCCCTTACCTGCCTCCTCGGTGTCCGATCGACGAATGACTGCTCTGTGCCTGAGATCCAGGCAGGAGCAGTCAAGCGCCGATAATGCTGATCACAGGCGTGTTAATACACGCCAGTGATCAGCATAGGAGATCAGTGTGTGCAGTGTTATAGGTCCCTATGGGACCTATAACACTGCAAAAAAAATGTTAAAAAAAAGTGTTAATAAAGGTCATTTAACCCCTTGCCTAATAAAAGTTTGAATCACCCCCCTTTTCCCATAAAAAAATAAAACAGTGTAAAAAAATAACTAAAATAAACATATGTGATATCGCCGCATGCGTAAATGTCCGAACTATAAAAATATATCATTAATTAAACCACACGGTCAATGGCGAACGCGCAAAAATATTCCAAAGTCCAAAAAAGCGTATTTTGGTCACTTTTGATACCATTAAAAAAATGAATAAAAAGTGATCAAAAAGTCCGATCAAAACAAAAATCATACCGATAAAAACTTCAGATCACGGCGCAAAAAATGAGTCCTCATACCGCCCCGTACGTGGAAAAATAAAAAAGTTATAGGGGTCAGAAAATGACATTTTTAAACGTATAAATTTTCCTGCATGTAGTTATGATTTTTTCCAGAAGTGCGACAAAATCAAACCTATATAAGTAGGGTATTATTTTAACCGTATGGACCTACAGAATAATTATAAGGTGTAATTTTTACCGAAATATGCACTGCGTAGAAACGGAAGCCCCCAAAAGTTACAAAATGGCGTTTTTTTTTTATTTTGTCGCACAATGATTTTTTTTTCGTTTCGCCGTGCATTTTTTGGTAAAATGACTAATGTCACTGCAAAGTAGAATTGGCAACGCAAAAAATAAGCCATAATATGGATTTTTAGGTGGAAAATTTAAAGGGTTATGATTTTTAAAATGTAAGGAGGAAAAAACGAAAGTGCAAAAACGGAAAAACCCTGAGTCCTTAAGGGGTTAATCCCCAAGAAAAAAACACAAGAATTTTTGAAATTTTAAATGAAGATTTTGGATAGCTGGTGCTACCTACCATAACAACATTTTTATTCCCAGACCCAAGCCCAGCAGCGGCATCAGTAAACCATATATTGCCTGAATGACACAGCCTGGAGTTGGCTGCAGCATGAGGAGACAATTGAATTTTTGATTTAAATTTAAGATTTTGAAATTTAAATTAATGATTTTGAAATTGAACTTTTAACTCTCAAGTTTTAGTGTCCCGGACCGGTGGTCAGTATCCACAGTTCCCTGTTTCTGCTAGTCCTTGGCAATATTCCTTTTATTACTGGTCTGGTATCAACATGGCAATAATGCTGGGAGAGTATGTATTGCATGAATGACACAGCCTGGAGATGGCAGAAGCATTAGGAGACAAAATAGTGGTTGATGAAACAGCCTGGAGGTGGCAACAGCAGCAGCATCAGGAGTCCTGAAAGTGGTGCGGTGGGTGGCATTACCAGTAACCGGTGATGAAGGTGGCTGGAATGTTTGTAACTGGGGAGCAGTGGATGAAATTTGTTTGGCACTATCCACATATGGGCAGTTTTGGTGTAGCACCATAGTCAATCTACTCTGATGCATCTGGCATTGGTGTGTGGAAATCCTGGCTGATCCATGTCTGATTCATCTTCACAAAGGTCAGTCTCTCTACATTTTTAGTGGACAGATGAGTTCTCCTTGGGGTTACTATGCCCCCCGGCCGCACTAAACACCCACTCTGATGGCACACTACTGGCCGGGCAGGACAGCTTTTCCAGGGCAAACTCTGCAAGTTGCGGCCACAAATAAAGTTTGGCTGCCCAGAAGTCCAGCGAATCTTCAAGGTGTGTTGGCATGGGCATGTCAAGGTATGCCACCACCTGCTGGTTAAGGTCCTGCTCCATGTCTACATGCTGCTGATGAGTTGCTTCACTATGCAGGTGAAGAAAGCTACTCATCAGCGACTGTAGACTTAGGCTGCTGCTGATGGAGCTGGTACTGCTCCTCCCACCCCACCCCCCCCTAGCAGCCATGGCAGTGGAAGCTGAGCGCAGAGCGCCCACCGAGTAAGACCTGCGAGTGGATGGACGATGGCGCCGATAGGCATCAGCCAACTGACTACATAGGATCTCTCTGTAATAGGTAAGTTTGTTCTCCCTCTCAGTGGGTGTAAAAAAGGCACCCATTTTGTGCCGGTAGAGAGGGTCCAATAAGTAGGAGACCCTGAAGTCATCCCGCTGCCGAATGGTGACAATTCGGCTGTCACTATGCAAGCAAGTGAGCATGCATCGTGCCATTTGTGCAAGTGACTTGGAGGGACTCCCTGCCTCCATCTCCACTGCATACTGCCACGGTGTGTCTGGGTCCTCTGTCTTGCCTTCCTCACAACCCTCTAGCTTCTCTAGTTCATCATGCTCCTCATTTCTTGTCAGATGACTAGAAACACCGCCTATTTCATCAAACCTAAACTATGCTCCACTGTGCCCCTCATCCTCCTCCAATTCAGCCCCCACAGGGATCATGTGGCCGTGAGATGCCCTGACCAGCCAACGTTTCCAACACCTGTTGTAGTAAATGAAGCAGTGGAATGACGTCATTCATCCCGTAATCCTGGCGACTTACTTATAATGTGGCTTACTCATAGGGCCTGAGCAAACGGCAGCTGTCATGAGCTGCCACTGGTTCACATTGAAGTTACACACAAGATTACCCCTATCCGCTTGGATCATCAAGAAATTGGTGATGGCTTTTCTCTGTTCGTACAGTTGGTCCTACATATGCAGGGTGGAATTCCAACCTGTGGCAACGTCACAAATCAGACTATGTTGGGGGATAACATTCTAGCGCTGCAGCTCAAGGGAGGTGTGCTTTGCGGTGTATGAGTGACTGAAGTGCATGCAAAGTTTCCATCCCATTCTTAGGATGTCTTGCAAATGGGCAAAAACTTAAGGAACTGCTTGACAACCAGATTTAACATGCGTGCCATGCAGGGCGCATGGGTCACCCTTCCTAGTCGCAGCGCGGCCACAATGTTCTTCCCGTTGTCGGTCACATGGTTGCCATTTCCAGTTTTCGTGGAGTAAGCCATGCTCCGATTCCTTTACAAATGACTTTTAGCAGTTCCTCCCCTGTGTGAATCTTTTCGCCAGGGCAAACCATGTAAATAACAGCCTGACACAGCCGTGCCCTGCACACATGGTTTGCTGAAGGGCTAATGAGATTTTTCCAGGCAGTGGAGGCTGAGGACACGTTGAAGGATGAGGAGGCAGAGTCGCACACTGTCACAGGACCAACGGGCTGACAGCATGGAGGCGGAAGCGCCATGACCTGTACAAGTTGGGGTTGTGGCTGTGCAGGAACCACATTTACCCAGTGAGCCGTAAAGAACATGTATTGTCCCTGACAGTAGTTACAGCTCCAGACGTCGGCACTGCCGTGAACTTTGGTACACACCGACAGGCTCAAGGACTGGCCCACATTGTCTTACACAAAATTGTGCAGGGCTGGTACTGGTACTCCCTTCTTCGCAAATAAATGACGGCTTGGTACTCTCCACCTCGGCTCGGCACAAGCCATCAGATATCTGAAAGGGGCAGAGTCCACAACTTGAAAAGGGACAGACTGCAGCAAAAGCAAATTAGACCAGAGCACATTCAGCTTCTGAGCCATTGGATCAGTGGGCGCATACTGAAGTCTCTTGGACATGGCTTCGACAATGGAGTGTTGGCAGAATGGCTGACTAAAAGTGGGAGAAGCAGGAGCATCTGGAGCGACAGAAGGAGGGTATGACACAAAGCTCCCTTGGCTGAGGTGGTGGAGCCTTGGCTGGCTGAAGGAGGGAGAGGCTGACCACTAAGTGATGCAGCAGGCTGGACCACTACATGGGAGCCACGGTTCTCCCAGGCCGCTTTATGGTGGCGAAGCACGTGTTGACGCAGGGTCATGGAGCCAACATTGGGAGCCTGGACACTCTTCACCTTCTGCTGACATATCTTGCATGTGGCTATGTGAACCTCCTCAGGATGCTTGATGAGAAACTGCCACACTGCCTTGTAGCTGATTTTTCCACCTACAGTGCGCAATAATTGACTGCTACTGCCGCCGTCTTCAGGAACCCCTGTTCCACTACCTTCCGGAAAGGTAAGCTGCCGCAAAGCAGGTGGCCTCCCTCAGGCACGTTTGGCTCCAGAATTTCCCCTTCTGCCACCATGCTGACTGCCAACCATGCTACCGCCTTGCTGGCTCAGCTGCTGCCTCATGGGCAACCTGCAACTCTCTTCTCCTGATGATGATGAAGCCCCTTCTGCACCTGGCTCCCAATTGGGATCGGCTTCATCATCATCATCATCATCGTGTTGTGTCTGCACATCACTGATGTACTCCTCAGGATCCTCAACAGTGTATGATTCAGGACCCTTAACCCTGGCAACACCGCCTCCCACGTCACTCTCCTCATCACTACTTGTCCGCCTAGCAGAGGAAGCGGCACATGTCTCCTCCCCTTCTTGGCTGGGCAGTAGCTGCTGACTGTCCTCTATTAGATCATCCTCAGTGAATAGTGGAGCTGAACCCACACCATAAGATACTTCTGTAGGAGAGGGAACAGCGTAGGAAAGAGGCAATGGGAGGACAGGGACTGCTCCTGGGCCATGCCAACTGAGGGTTGGGTCTGAGTTACCCAACGACTGTTGACTGGAGGTGTCAGATGCCACTTGTGATGAAGTGGATGACCATGTTAGCCAATCGACGATGGCAGATGGGTTGCACAAGCCATCAGTTTTCTGAAAGGGGCAGAGTCCACAACTTGAAAAGGGAGGGACTGCAGCACCAGTAACTTAGACCGGAGCACATTCAGCTTCTGCGCCGTTGGATGAGTGGGCGCATACTGAAGTCTCTTGGACATGGCTTCGACGATGGAGTGTTGGCAGAGTGGCTGACTAAAAGTTGAGAAGCAGGAGCACCTGGAGCGACAGAAGGAGGGTAAGAACAAAGCTCCCTTGGCTGAGGTGGTGGAGCCTTGGCTGGACACTAAGTGATGCAGCAGGCTGGACCACTACATGGGAGCCACGGTTCTCCCAGGCCGCTTTATGATGGCGAAGCATGTGTTGACGCAGGGCCGTGGAGCCAACATTGGGAGCCTGGACACTCTTCACCTTCTGCTGACATATCTTGCATGTGGCTATGTGAACCTCCTCCGGATGCTTGATGAAAAACTGCCACACTGCTGAGTAGCTTATTTTCCCACCTACAGTGTGTAATAATTGACTGCTACTGTTGCCGTCACCAGGAACTCCTGTTACATAGTTACATAGTTACTATGGTTGAAAAAAGACATACGTCCATCAAGTTCAACCAGAGAATTGAAGGGAAGGGTGTAAGGGGATAAGGGGAAGGGATGTAGTTTTATAATTCTGCATTAGCATTAATGTTATTTTGTTCCAGGAATGTATCTAACCCTGTTTTAAAGCTATTAATTGTTCTTGCTGTGACCAGTTCCTGAGGTAGACTGTTCAATAAATTCACAGTTCTTATTGTAAAGAAGGCATGTCACCCCTTTAGACTAAACCTTTTCTTCTCCAGACAGAGGGAGTGCCCCCTCGTCCTTTGGGGGGGGGGGGGGGGGGGGGTTAACCTTATCCATATTTTTTGTATGGGCCATTTATATACTTATATACGTTTATCATATCCCCCCTTAAATGTCTCTTCTCAAGACTAAACAATTGTAACTCCTTTAATCGCTCCTCATAGCTAAAATGTTCCACGCCCCATATTAGTTTAGTCGCACGTCTCTGCACCCTTTCCAGCTCCGCAGTGTCCCTTTTATGGACAGGCGACCAAAACTGAACAGCATATTCCAGGTGAGGCCGTACTAATGCTTTATAAAGGGGGAGTATTATGTCCCTGTCCCTTGAGTCCATACCTCTTTTGATACATGACAATATCCTGCTGGCTTTGGAAGCAGCAGCCTGACATTGCATGCTATTCTGAAGTCTGTGATCTACAAGTACACCCAGATCCTTCTCTACCAGTGATTCTGCCAGTTTAATCCCCCCTAAGACATACGATGCATGCATGTTACTAGTACCCAGATGCATAACTTTACATTTATCCACATTGAACCTCATTTGCCAAGTGGATGCCCAGACACTTAGTCTATCCAAGTCATCTTGTAACTTATGCACATCCTCTATACACTGTACTGTGCTACAAAGCTTGGTGTCATCTGCAAAGATGGAAAGAGAGCTGTTAATACCATCCTCTATATCATTGATAAATAAATTAAACAACAGCGGGCCCAGTACTGAACTTTGGGGTACACCACTAATAACCGGGGACCAATCAGAGAACGAATCATTGACCACCACTGTCTGGGTACGATCCTTGAGCCAGTGTTCAATCCAGTTACAAACTAAAGTTTCCAAGCCCAAAGACCTTAACTTACCTGTTAGATGTCTATGAGGGACAGCATCAAATGCTTTAGCAAAATCCAGAAACACTATATCCACAGCCATTCCTCTGTCAAGGCTTCTACTCACCTCTTCATTAAAGCAAATTAGATTGGTTTGACAACTTCTATCCTTAGTAAACCCAAGCTGGCTATCACTTATAATACAATTATCCCCTATGTATTCCTGTATGTAATCCTGTAAAAGTCCTTCAAACAATTTACCCACAATGCACGTTAAACTTACCGGTCTATATTTGCCTGGCGAAGACCTAGAGCCCTTCTTGAAGATTGGTACCACATTCGCCTTGCGCCAGTACCTTGGCACAATACCAAACACCAGAGAATCTCTAAATATCATGAACAAGGGTACAGATATTACTGTACTTACCTCTCTAAGAACTCTTGGGTGTAGTCCATCGGGTCCTGGAGATTTGCTTACATTTACTTTACTTAACTTACCTTGTACCATCTCTACATTAAGCCAGTTCAGTACATTACATGATGTGTTACCAGCACTGACCTGTCCAATGTCAGCTCTTCCTTCTTCTCCTTCTTGTTCCACTACCTCCTGGAAGGTAGGCTGCCGCAAAGCAGGTGGCCTCCCTCAGGCACCTTTGGCTCCAGAATTTTCCCTTCTGCCACCATGCTGACTGCCAACCATGCTACCGCCTTGCTGGCTCAGCTGCTGCCTCATGGGCATCCTGCAACTCTCTTCTCCTGATGAAGATGAAGCCCCTTCTGCACCCGGCTCCCAATTGCGATCGGTTTCATCATCATCATCGTGTTGTGTCTGCACGTCACTGATGTCCTCCTCAGGATCCTCAACAGTGTATGATTCAGGACCCTTAACCCTGGCAACTCCGCCTCCCACATCACTCTCTTCATCACTACTTGTCCGCCTAGTAGGGGAAGCATCGGATGTCTCCTCCCCTTCTTGGCTGGGCAGTAGCTGCTGACTGTCCTCTATTAGACCATCCTCACTTCTGCAGGAGAGGGAACCACATAGGACAGAGGCAATGGGAGGACACGGACTGCTCCCGGGCCATGCCAACTGAGGGTTGTGTCTGAGGTACCCAACGACTGTTGACCGGGGGTGTCAGATGTCACTTGTGATGAAGTGGATGACCGTGTTAACCAATCAACGACAGCAGATGGGTCGAGACACAATCGCTAGCTGACAACGGGAGCTCAGGCCTCTCGCTGCGACTCCTGCTGCTACTCGACCCTAGTCTGCTGCGACCTCTGCCTGAAGGATTTAGGCCTCTGCCTCTGCCTTTCACAGTATGTAGGCCCTTGACAGATTAACAGGTACAAAATAGTACGCTACTTAGATGTACGTATGTGGTATGCACTTAGGAGTGAAGAAAAATGCGCTAGAAATGCCTAAAAACTCTAAGTTTTGTAAAACACCAGCAGATGGGTACTGTTGCAGGTACAAAATGGTACACTACTTAGATTTAGGTATGTGGTATGCAGGTACGAGGGCAAAAAAATGTGCTACATTACACTTTGAAAACGTATTTTCGTAAAACACCAGCCAGTGATTACTTTTGCCTGGACTTTCCCAGGCAAAAGTAGGTATGTGGTATTCACTTATGAGGGCAGAAAAATGCTATACAATACGCATTAAAAACTCTATATTTTTGTAAAACACCTGCCGGTCAGTGCTATTGCTTGGACTTTCATAGTATGTAGACCCTTGACAGATTAACAGGTACAATATGGTAGATTACCTACATGTAGGCATGTGGTATGCACGTATGAGGGCAAAACAAATGCGCTACAGTACACTTGGAAAATGTATTTTCATAAAGAAACCGCCAATGATTCATTTCCCCTGGCCTTTCACTGTATGTAGGCTTGTTACAGATTAACAGGTATAAAAAAAAAGTGCTCTACTTAGATGTAGGCATGTGATATCCACGTATGAGGGCAAAAAAATGCGCTACAGTACACTTGGAAAACGTATTTTCGTAAAACACCAGCCAGTGATTACTTTTGCCAGGACTTTTCCAGTATCTAGACTTGTTACAGATTTATAGCTACAAAATAGTAGACTGCTTTGATGTAGGTATGTGGTATGCACGTATGAGGGCAGAAAAATGCACTATAGTCCGCTGAAAAAAACTATTTTTGCACAGCAGCAGGACACAACAGTGTAGCACCACAAAAAAAAATTGCACTCTGTCACAGAGTGTTAAGATTGGTGTGAACTGGTTTTTATACCGTCTACAGACTAGTATAAGCAGCTGATGATTTCTTGTGGAAAAAATACACAGAATTGTGCTTAAAAATCATTCCTGACTCCTGTGATAAGGTTCATGAAGTTAAGGCAGCTTGTTAATATGTATGAGGCAACGAAACGTTATCTGCCCCCTCTCTGATAAAATGCTGAATAAAGTGACTGGGAGGTTTATGGCTAGCGTAAAGTCCTTCTCCTTGACAACAAGCAAAGCACTGCACTGCTCTCTGTCCACAACG
Source organism: Hyla sarda (assembly GCF_029499605.1). Taxonomy (NCBI): domain Eukaryota; kingdom Metazoa; phylum Chordata; class Amphibia; order Anura; family Hylidae; genus Hyla; species Hyla sarda. Next base: position 150,425,565 of record NC_079195.1, on the reverse strand, counting down.
CTGATGTGACTAGCAGTTGGAAGTTGAACGCTGTGGTATGATCAATTCAGTGTGTCTGTGTAACACACAGAGACACGCAGCTGTCCCCTCTCTGCAGCGAATGGCGTGAAATGAGCAGCCGCAAAATTTTTGCGGCTGCCGATTAAATAGGGCTGTGACATCACTGGGATCAATGAATGGTGATAGGCTGCATCCTGCATGTGATTCAGGGTCATCCCGCCTACCTCCCTTCATGGCTTGCCTTCCCGCCTTCGAAAGCATCCCCTGCCCCATGTACTGACATGTGGTTCCACCATTTTAGGTGTTCTGGAGCCTGGGACGCTGTAAAATGGAGTTTAATGAAGCGATTTGCGTGATAGAATCACGGCAATATTCGCATTTGTGCAAATCAAATAAATCCTGAAATTTGTAATGAATTCGGCTTTGATTCGCTCATCTCTAGTGACAACATCAACTAGCGTATCAATATGTTTGTAATCCCTTAACAGTGGCGGTCTTACATTTCTTTACTTCAGTTTTGTGAAGGATCCTTGACCTTCCACTTGTAAAACTTCTCTTGTAAAAGTCTCCATATCTAAAAGTAATGGGACATCTACTACCTTTTGATCTTGACGCTGTGCAAATCTAGTATCACTCAATCTGAAGTACATTTTTATTTTATTTTTTCATTTTTGTTTATGGGCGTATAACTTAGTATCCTTTACCCACAAAAAATATTACATTTGAGAGTTGTGCAAATGAAAGGCCTGTCCTCAAATGATTTGTTTCTGTCTGACTAAGTTAACGGGAAGATAAATTGATTATTTGAAGCTATCACTCACCTGTATCTTTATCTCTTATTTCTGATTTCTCAGGGGATACTACTTCCCTGTCCTTATCACGCCTTAAACATAAGCATGTTTTTGTAGGTACTTTTTTATATGATTTTTTAAAATAATAATAATAAAATTTAGGTTTGAAATCTCAGTTTGAAATCATTGCTACTCTGTGCTGCTGCTATCCCTTTGGGATCATGATACATATACTACTTTGAGAAATTGTTGAAAAAAAAGTAAAAATGCAGTAAAAAAAATGTGTAAACAAAATTGTGTATATCAGTTCAACATCTGAACACGGCCCAAATAGGTAAAATTTATTTTGCCTCGTTGCAATATTTTTCTTAAAATGCACTTTCAATAACAAAATGCATCAAAAGTGCACATAATGTGAACTAACCTTAACCCACTTACAGTGGGGCAAAAAGGTATTTAGTCGGCCACCAATTGTGCAACTTCTCCCAGATGAGAGAGAGGCCTGTAATTTTCATAATATGTATACCTCAACTATGAGAGACATAATGAGAAAAAAAAATCCATAAAAAATTACATTGTCTGATTTTTAGAGAATGTATTTGCAAATTATGGTGGAAAATAAGTATTTGGTCAATAACAAAAGTTCATCTTAATACTTTGCTATATACCTTTTGTTGGCAATGACAGAGGTCTAATGTTTTCTGTAAGTCTTCACAAGGTTTCCACACACTGTTGCTGGTATTTTGGCTCATTCCTCCATGCAGATCTCCTCTAGAGCAGTGGTGTTTTGGGGCTGTAGCTGGGCAACACAGACTTTCAACTCCCTCCAATGTTTTCTATGGGGTTTAGATCTTGAGACTGGCTAGGCCACTCTAGGACCTTGAAATGCTTCTTACGAAGTCACTCCTTCATTGCCCAGGCAGTGTGTTTGAGATCATTGTCATGCTGAAAGGAGGTTTTCACTCAAGATCTCACGATACATGGCTCTATTCAGTCTTTCCCTTACACGGATCAGTCGCCCTGGTCACTTGGCAGAACAGCCACAAAGCATGACGTTTCCGCCCCCATGCTTCACAGTAGGAAGCTTCTTTAGATGCAACTCAGCATTCTTTCTCCTCCAAACACGACAAGTTGAGTTTTTACCAAAAAGTTCTACTTTGGTTTCATCTGACCATATGAAAGTCTCCCAATACTCTTCTGGATTATCCAAATGCTCTCTAGCAAACTTCAGACAGGCCCGCACATGTACTGGCTTAAGCAGCGGGACAGCTCTGTCACTGCATGATTTGAGTCTCTGGTGGCATAGTGTGTTACTTTGGTCCCAGCTCTCTGCAGGTCATTCACTAGGTCCCTCTGTGTGGTTCTGGGATTTTTGCTCACCATTCATGTGATCATTACGACACCACGGGATGAGATCTTGCGTGGAGCTCCAGATTGAGGGAGATTATCAGTGGTCTTGTATGTCTTCCATTTTCTAATAATTGCTCCCACAGTTGATGTCTTCACACCCAGCTTCTTGCCTATTGCAGATTCAGTCTTCCCAGCCTGGTGCAGGTCTAAAATGTTGTTTCTGGTGTACTTCGACAGCTTTTTGGTCTTGGTCATAGTGGAGTTTGGAGTGTGGCTGTTTGAGGTTGTGGGGAAAGGTGTCTTTTATACTGATAACAAGTTCAAACAGTTGCTATTAATACAGGTAACAAGTGGAGGACATAGGAGACTCTTATAGAAGAAGTTACAGGTATGTGAGAGCCAGAAAACTTGCTTGTTTGTAGGTAACCAAATACTTATTTTCCACCATAATTCCACCATGTGATTTTATGGATTTTTTTCTCATTATGTCTATGATGAAAAATAAAGGCCGCTCTCATCTTTTTAAGTGGGAGAACTTACACAATTGGTGGCTGAGTAAATACATTTTTGCCCCGCTGTATAAATCAATCTCGGTTACCTCCAGCAATAAAGGTTGTTAATGTTCTGCACACCTCTTTTAGTGTGGTGCAGTCTTGTTTGCATGTTTTATTTCCCCACATGTGGATATTGATGCTGTGTGTTAAGCTGAGCGCTCCGGGCCCCCTGCTGGCCTCGGAGCGCTCACAGCGTGTGTCCCCAGGCTGCGCTTCGGCGTCTCGGCGTGTGTATCCCCGCTCTCTTGGGCGCGCATGCACCGGGACTCTTAGATCTAAAGGACCAGTACACAGGTAATTGGTGCCTGGTCCAAACTGGTTTATTAAGGGTTAAGCCTTGTGTGAGGGAGTGCTGTTTGAACTTAATTAGGCCTCACCTGTGCACTGCCTATAAGTACCATCTCCTCCCACAGCCTCCTGCCGGATCTTTGTTGCCTTTGGGCCTGAGAGAAAGCATTCCTTGTTCCTGTGTTACCCTGCCTGTTGCTGTTCCCGTTGCTACTGACTTCCGCCTGTGAACCTGTGCCGCCAGCCCTGACCATTTGCTACGTCTGACTACGCCTTTGCTTGATCCTCTTGTACCTTGCCTTTTCTCAGCAGCCAGAGAGGTTGAGTCGCTACTGGGTGGAACGACCTGGGGGGTACTTGCCGCAGCAAGTCCATCCTCCTTAGACTCCGTTCCCCTGGTACGGCCCACGTCATGACGGCACAACGGATCCCCCACCAGCCTCCGTTACCAGCTTCCAGCCTGGATCCTGACACTGTGATGCTTGCCTTACTCAGTATATTCATTATTAGACAAAATAAGTTCCATTAACAAAGTAAACTTCTAGTTATTGTATCTAAGGCAGGAATAAAGCATATCATCAGATTAGATATTTTTATGTTACTCTTCTAATCATCATCATCATCACTACAGAATAATTGCATATCTAACACAAGATATTCAAAATACTTAACCCCAGTGGCGTAGCTATAGAGGTCGCAAAGGTCGCAATCGCGACTCGAGCCCTCTGTGCAGTGTCGGGATGGGCTGACAGGTCCGGCCCCGGGCACTGCCAGAGAGCCTGGACCTGAGGAGAGGGGAGGGTACTGGTCATAACAGTGCAGAGCCAGACAGGGAATGCTGGGAGTAGACATGCCCCACGTAGGCACGCACATGTGCTCCAAGCCCCTGACGTGTGGTGCACAGGAGAGGAGCCGCCTCGGCCTCCGCCGCCTCACTCTTCAGTTAAGCGATCATTGCTGCCTGCGACCACATACATCCTCGCATCATCGGCACCTAGTGGGGGGGGGGGGGGGGTTGGATGCAGGTGAGCAAATAAAGGCATATGGGAGGAATGATAGATGTGTGTGTATGATGTGTGTATATGCATTCTGTGTGTGTGCATGAGAGATATGTATGTATGATGTGTGTGCATGATAGATGTGTATGTATGATGTGTGTGCATGATAGATGTGTATGTTTGATGTGTGTGCATGATAGATGTGTATGTATGATATGTATGCATGATAGATGTGTATGTGCATGATAGATGTCTATTAGGGATGAGCGAATCAAATCTGATTAATCCAAATTCATTACGAATTTCAGGAAAAATTTAATTTGCAAAGAATACTGTCACGATGCCGGCTGGCAGGTAGTGGATCCTCTGTGCCAGAGAGGGATTGGCGTGGACCGTGCTAGAGGATCGGTTCTAAGTCACTACTGGTTTTCACCAGAGCCCGCCGCAAAGCGGGATGGTCTTGCTGCGGCGGTAGTGACCAGGTCGTATCCCCTAGCAACGGCTCAACCTCTCTGGCTGCTGAAGATAGGCGCGGTACAAGGGAGTAGACAGAAGCAAGGTCGGACGTAGCAGAAGGTCGGGGCAGGCAGCAAGGATCGTAGTCAGGGGCAACGGCAGAAGGTCTGGAATCACAGGCAAGGAACACACAAGGAACGCTTTCACTGGCACTAGGGCAACAAGATCCGGCGAGGGAGTGAAGGGGAAGTGAGGTGATATAGGGAAGTGCACAGGTGTAAACACTAATTGGAACCACTGCACCAATCAGCGGTGCAGTGGCCCTTTAAATCGCAAAGACCCGGCGCGCGCGCGCCCTAGGGAGCGGGGCCGCGCGCGCCGGGACAGAACTGACGGGGAGCGAGTAAGGTACGGGAGCCGGGGTGCGCATCGCGAGCGGGCGCTACCCGCATCGCGAATCGCATCCCGGCCGGAGGTGGTAACGCAGCGCCCCGGGTCCGTGGAACCGACCGGGGCGCTGCAGTGAGGGAAGTGTAGCGAGCGCTCCGGGGAGGAGCGGGGACCCGGAGCGCTCGGCGTAACAGTACCCCCCCCCTTGGGTCTCCCCCTCTTCTTGGGGCCTGAGAACCTGAGGATCAGACTTTTGTCCAGGATATTGTCCTCAGGTTCCCAGGACCTCTCTTCTGGACCACAACCCTCCCAATCCACTAAAAAAAAAGTTCTTCCCCTGACCTTTTTAGAGGCCAAAATCTCTTTGACAGAGAAGATGTCCGAGGAGCCGGAAACAGGAGTGGGAGGAACAGATTTAGGAGAAAAACGGTTGAGGACGAGAGGTTTAAGAAGAGAGACGTGAAAGGCATTAGGGATACGAAGAGAAGGAGGAAGAAGAAGTTTGTAAGAGACAGGATTAATTTGACACAAAACTTTAAAAGGACCAAGATAGCGTGGTCCCAACTTATAGCTCGGGACACGGAAACGGACATATTTAGCGGAGAGCCATACCTTGTCTCCAGGGGAAAAAATGGGAGGAGCTCTTCTTTTCTTATCTGCGAATCTCTTCATGCGAGAAGAAGCCTGTAAGAGAGAATTTTGGGTCTCTTTCCATATGGTGGAAAGATCACGAGAAATTTCATCCACAGCGGGCAGACCAGAGGGCAAGGGGGTAGGGAGGGGGGGAAGAGGGTGACGGCCGTACACCACAAAAAACGGAGATTTGGAGGAAGATTCAGAGATTCTGAAATTATACGAGAATTCGGCCCAAGGTAGAAGATCTGCCCAGTCATCCTGGCGGGAGGAAACAAAATGTCGTAAATAGTCACCCAAGATCTGGTTAATTCTCTCTACTTGTCCATTGGATTGAGGATGGTATGCAGAAGAAAAATTTAATTTAATCTTGAGTTGTTTACAGAGAGCCCTCCAGAATTTAGACACAAATTGGACGCCTCTATCCGAGACGATCTGTGTAGGCAACCCGTGAAGACGAAAAATGTGTACAAAAAATTGTTTAGCCAACTGAGGCGCAGAAGGAAGACCAGGAAGAGGGATGAAATGTGCCATTTTGGAGAATCGATCAACGACCACCCAAATAACAGTGTTGCCATGGGATGGGGGTAAGTCAGTAATAAAATCCATACCAATCAGAGACCAAGGTTGTTCGGGGACAGGTAGAGGATGAAGAAAACCAGCGGGCTTCTGGCGAGGAGTCTTATCCCGGGCACAGATAGTGCAGGCTCGCACAAAGTCCACCACATCAGTCTCTAGAGTCGGCCACCAATAGAAGCGAGAGATGAGTTGCACAGATTTCTTGATGCCCGCATGACCTGCGAGATGGGAGGAGTGACCCCATTTGAGGATCCCAAGGCGTTGGCGTGGAGAAACAAAGGTCTTTCCTGGAGGAGTTTGCCTGATGGAGGCTGGAGAAGTGGAAATCAGGCAGTCAGGAGGAATGATGTGTTGAGGAGAGAGTTCAATTTCAGAGGCATCTGAGGAACGAGAGAGAGCATCGGCCCTAATGTTTTTATCAGCAGGCCGAAAGTGAATTTCAAAATTAAATCGGGCAAAGAACAGAGACCACCTGGCCTGACGAGGATTCAGCCGTTGGGCAGACTGGAGGTAGGAGAGGTTCTTGTGATCGGTGTAAATAATAACTGGAAATCTTGATCCCTCCAGCAGATGCCTCCATTCCTCAAGTGCTAATTTAATGGCTAGAAGCTCTCGATCCCCGATGGAGTAGTTCCTCTCCGCCGGAGAGAAGGTCCTGGAAAAAAAACCACAAGTAACAGCATGCCCGGAAGAGTTTTTTTGTAGAAGGACAGCTCCAGCTCCCACTGAGGAGGCATCAACCTCCAATAGGAAGGGTTTAGATGGGTCAGGTCTGGAGAGCACGGGAGCCGAAGAAAAGGCAGACTTGAGTCGTTTAAAGGCGTCTTCCGCTTGAGGGGGCCAAGACTTGGGATCGGCATTTTTTTTTGTTAAAGCCACAATAGGAGCCACAATGGTAGAAAAATGTGGAATAAATTGCCTGTAATAATTGGCGAACCCCAAAAAACGTTGGATGGCACGGAGTCCGGAGGGGCGTGGCCAATCTAAGACGGCAGAGAGTTTATCTGGGTCCATTTGTAGTCCCTGGCCAGAGACCAAGTATCCTAGAAAAGGAAGAGATTGGCATTCAAACAGACATTTCTCTATTTTGGCATAGAGTTGATTATCACGAAGTCTCTGAAGAACCATACGGACATGCTGGCGGTGTTCTTCAAGATTGGCAGAAAAAATCAGGATATCGTCCAGATATACAACAACACAGGAGTATAGTAGATCACGAAAAATTTCATTAACAAAGTCTTGGAAGACGGCAGGGGCGTTGCATAGACCAAAGGGCATGACCAGATACTCAAAGTGTCCATCTCTGGTGTTAAATGCCGTTTTCCATTCATCCCCCTCTCTGATGCGGATGAGATTATAAGCACCTCTTAAGTCCAGTTTGGTAAAAATATGGGCACCTTGGAGACGATCAAAGAGTTCAGAGATGAGGGGTAGGGGGTAGCGGTTCTTAACCGTGATTTTATTAAGACCGCGGTAGTCAATGCAAGGACGTAGAGAGCCATCTTTTTTGGACACAAAGAAAAATCCGGCTCCGGCAGGAGAGGAGGATTTACGGATAAAGCCCTTTTTTAAATTTTCTTGGACGTATTCAGACATGGCAAGAGTCTCTGGGACGGACAGAGGATAGATTCTGCCCCGGGGTGGAGTAGTGCCCGGGAGGAGGTCAATGGGACAATCATAAGGCCTGTGAGGAGGTAGAGTCTCAGCTTGTTTTTTGCAAAAAACGTCCGCAAAGTCCATATAGGCCTTAGGGAGACCGGTTACATGAGGAAGCACAGGGACACGGCAAGGTTTACTGGGAACCGGTTTTAAGCAGTCCTTGGAACAAGAGGGCCCCCAACTCTTGATCTCCCCAGTGGACCAATCCAGGATTGGGGAATGGAGTTGAAGCCAGGGAAGTCCAAGAAGGATTTCAGAAGTGCAATTGGGGAGGACCAACAGTTCAATCCTCTCGTGATGAGATCCGATGCACATTAGAAGGGGCTCCGTGCGGAAACGTATAGTACAGTCCAATCTTTCATTGTTTACACAATTGATGTAGAGGGGTCTGGCGAGACTGGTCACCGGGATGTTGAACCTGTTGACGAGAGAGGCTAAGATGAAATTTCCTGCAGATCCAGAGTCCAAGAAGGCCACAGCAGAGAAGGAGAAGGCAGAGGCAGACATCCGCACAGGCACAGTAAGACGTGGAGAAGCAGAGTAGACATCAAGGACTGTCACACCTTTGTGCGGAGTCAGCGGACGTCTTTCCAGGCGGGGAGGACGGATAGGACAATCCTTCAGGAAGTGTTCGGTACTAGCACAGTACAGGCAGAGATTCTCCATGCGGCGTCGTGTCCTCTCTTGGGGTGTCAGGCGAGACCGGTCGACCTGCATAGCCTCCACGGCGGGAGGCACAGGAACAGATTGCAGGGGACCAGAGGAGAGAGGAGCCGGGGAGAAGAAACGCCTCGTGCGAACAGAGTCCATATCCTGGCGGAGCTCCTGACGCCGTTCGGAAAAACGCATGTCAATGCGAGTGGCAAGATGGATGAGTTCATGTAGGTTAGCAGGGATTTCTCGTGCGGCCAGAACATCTTTAATGTTGCTGGATAGGCCTTTTTTAAAGGTCGCGCAGAGTGCCTCATTATTCCAGGATAACTCTGAAGCAAGGGTACGGAACTGTACGGCATACTCGCCAACGGAAGAATTACCCTGGACCAGGTTCAACAGGGCAGTCTCGGCAGAAGAGGCTCGGGCAGGTTCCTCAAAGACACTTCGAATTTCCGAGAAGAAGGAGTGTACAGAGGCAGTGACGGGGTCATTGCGGTCCCAGAGCGGTGTGGCCCAAGCCAGGGCTTTTCCAGACAGCAGGCTGACTACGAAAGCCACCTTAGACCTTTCAGTGGGGAACTGGTCCGACATCATCTCCAAGTGTAATGAACATTGGGAAAGAAAGCCACGGCAAAACTTAGAGTCCCCATCAAATTTATCCGGCAAGGATAGTCGTATTCCAGAAGCGGCCACTCGCTGCGGAGGAGGTACAGGAGCTGGCGGAGGAGATGATTGCTGGAGCTGTGGTAGTAACTGTTGTAGCATAACAGTCAGTTGAGACAGCTGTTGGCCTTGTTGCGCAATCTGTTGTGACTGCTGGGCGACCACCGTGGTGAGGTCAGCGACAACTGGCAGAGGAACTTCAGCGGGATCCATGGCCGGATCTACTGTCACGATGCCGGCTGGCAGGTAGTGGATCCTCTGTGCCAGAGAGGGATTGGCGTGGACCGTGCTAGAGGATCGGTTCTAAGTCACTACTGGTTTTCACCAGAGCCCGCCGCAAAGCGGGATGGTCTTGCTGCGGCGGTAGTGACCAGGTCGTATCCCCTAGCAACGGCTCAACCTCTCTGGCTGCTGAAGATAGGCGCGGTACAAGGGAGTAGACAGAAGCAAGGTCGGACGTAGCAGAAGGTCGGGGCAGGCAGCAAGGATCGTAGTCAGGGGCAACGGCAGAAGGTCTGGAATCACAGGCAAGGAACACACAAGGAACGCTTTCACTGGCACTAGGGCAACAAGATCCGGCGAGGGAGTGAAGGGGAAGTGAGGTGATATAGGGAAGTGCACAGGTGTAAACACTAATTGGAACCACTGCACCAATCAGCGGTGCAGTGGCCCTTTAAATCGCAAAGACCCGGCGCGCGCGCGCCCTAGGGAGCGGGGCCGCGCGCGCCGGGACAGAACTGACGGGGAGCGAGTAAGGTACGGGAGCCGGGGTGCGCATCGCGAGCGGGCGCTACCCGCATCGCGAATCGCATCCCGGCCGGAGGTGGTAACGCAGCGCCCCGGGTCCGTGGAACCGACCGGGGCGCTGCAGTGAGGGAAGTGTAGCGAGCGCTCCGGGGAGGAGCGGGGACCCGGAGCGCTCGGCGTAACAAATGCAATATCGCTGCGATGCAATCACTCAAATTGCTTCATTAAACTCCATTTAGTGGGGTCCAGGCTCCAGGGCATCTAAAATGGCGGATCCACATGTGAGGACACGGGGCAAGGAATCCTGTTCCTGTTAAAGTCTTAGGCTGCTTTCACACTATGAATTTCTCCGTTTAGGAACTTCCGTCAGAAGTTCCATCACTACAGCTGTGAAACCCGGCCGTTACAAAACCCTTGACAGCCGTGACTAAATTGCATTGCAGCCTATAGGGTTTTGTAACTGCCCGTTTGCACCTACATATGCCCGTAATTCATTACGGGCGTTATACAGTGACAGGACATCGTGTCGGAAAAATTACTGCATGCAGTAACTTTTCCGCCACGATGTCCTGTCACTGTATAACGCCCGTAATGAATTACGGGCATATATGGGTGCAAACTGGCAGTAGCAAAACCCCATAGGCTGCAATGCAATTTAGTCACGGCCGTCAAGGGTTTTGTAACGCCCGGGTTTCGCAGCTGTAGTGATGGAACTTCTGACGGAAGTTCCTAAACGGAGTAATTCATTTGTGCGAAAGCAGCCTTAAGGGCCTAGATACTGTGAAAGGCCAGCCAAAAGAACACACAATGGTGTTGTACACAAATACTTTTTTAAGCGTACTGGAGCGCATTGTCCTCCCCTCATAAGTGCATACAACATACGTACATCTAAGTGGTGTACCATTTTGTTCCTGTTAAAGTCTTAAGGGCTAAGATACAGTTAAAGGCTAGCCAAAAGTACACACCGGCTGGTGTTGTACACAAGTACTATCTTAAGCGTACTGGAGCGCATTGTCCTCCCCTTATATACGCACTAAGTATGTTAGACAGAGCAGTGCCAGGACATGCACAAAGGAGTGGCAGAGGCCTAAATTCATCAGGCAGAGGTCATAGCAGACTAGGGGCGCATGGCAGCAGGAGTAGCAGCGAGAGGCCGTAACTCCTGGTATCGACCAGCAACTCATCTGCTGTCATCGATTGGTTAACACAATCATCCACTTCATGACAGGTGACATCTGACACCCCCAGTCAAAAGTCGGTGGGTTCCTCAGACATATGGCCCTGGAGCAGTCCCTGTCCTCCCATTGCCTCTGTCCTAAGCTGTTCCCTCCTCCACAGACGTATCTTATGCTGTGGGTTCAGCTCAACTATTTAGTGAGGACGATGTAGAGGACAGTCAGCAGATACTGCCCAGCCAAGAAGTGGAGGAGACATCTGCTTCCTCCGCTAGGCGTACAAGTAGTGATGAAGAGTGGGGTGTGGGAGGTGGTATTGCGAGCGTTCAGGCTCCTGAAGCAGACACTGTTGAGGAACCTGAGGAGGACATCAGTGATGTGCAGACACAACTCGTTGATGATGAAGCCAATCACACTTGAGAGCCTTCATCATCATCAGGAGAAGAGGGTTGCAGGTTGCCCGTGAGGCAGCAGCTGAGCCAGCACGGTGGTAGCATGGTTGGCAGTCAGGATGGTGGCAGAAGTGGAAAGTCTGGAGTCAAACGTGCCCAGGGTAGATCACCTGCTTCGTGGCAGCCTACCTTCTCAGGAGGTAATAAAACAGGAGTTCCTACAGTTGGCGGCAGTAGCAGTCAATCAGTGCAGACTGTTGGTGGGAAAATCAGCTACTCGGCGGTGTGGCAGATTTTCATCAATAATTTGGAGGAGGTTAAGGCTCGCCACATTCAAGATGTGTAGGCAGAAGGTGAAGCGTGGCCAAATTGCCAATGTTGGAACCATGGCCCTGCATCAACATATGTAGCGTCACCATAAAGCGGCCTGGGAGAACCGTGGGTACAATTTGGTGGTCCAGCCTGCTGCATCACCAGGTCCTTGAGCCTGTCGGTGTGTAGCACAGTGCACAGCAGATCTGACGTGTGGAGCTGTAACTACGGTCAGGGACAATACATGTCCTTTACGGCCCACTGGGTGAATGTGGTTCCTGCACAGCCACAACACCAAATTGGACAGGTCACAGCGTTTCCGCCTCCACGTTGTCAGGCCGTTGGTCCTGTGACAGTGTGCGACTCCGTCTCTTCATCCTCCACCGTGTCCTCAGCCTCCAATACGCGGACAAGTCTCAGTGCCCCTCCAGCATACCATGTGTGCAGGACACGGCAGTGTCGTTGTCACGATGCCGGCTGGCAGGAGGTGGATCCTCTGTGCCAGAGAGGGATTGGCGTGGACCGTGCTAGTGGACCGGTTCTAAGTCACTACTGGTTTTCACCAGAGCCCGCCGCAAAGCGGGATGGTCTTGCTGCGGCGGTAGTGACCAGGTCGTATCCACTAGCAACGGCTCAACCTCTCTGACTGCTGAAGATAGGCGCGGTACAAGGGAGTAGACAGAAGCAAGGTCGGACGTAGCAGAAGGTCGGGGCAGGCAGCAAGGATCGTAGTCAGGGGCAACGGCAGGAGGTCTGGAACACAGGCTAGGAACACACAAGGAAACGCTTTCACTGGCACAATGGCAACAAGATCCGGCGAGGGAGTGCAGGGGAAGTGAGGTATACATAGGGAGTGCACAGGTGAACACACTGATTAGAACCACTTGCGCCAATCAGCGGCGCAGTGGCCCTTTAAATCGCAGAGACCCGGCGCGCGCGCGCCCTAGGGAGCGGGGCCGCGCGCGCCGGGACAGGACCGACGGAGAGCGAGTCAGGTACGGGAGCCGGGATGCGCATCGCAAGCGGGCGCCACCCGCATCGCGAATCGCATCCCGGCTGGAGGCGGTATCGCAGCGCACCGGGTCAGTGGATCTGACCGGAGCGCTGCAGTAGCGAGAGTGTAGCGAGCGCTCCGGGGAGGAGCGGGGACCCGGAGCGCTCGGCGTAACAGTACTCCCCCCCTTGGGTCTCCCCCTCTTCTTAGAGCCTGAGAACCTGAGGAGCAGACTTTTGTCTAGGATATTGTCCTCAGGTTCCCAGGATCTCTCTTCAGGACCACAACCCTCCCAATCGACCAAAAAAAAAGTTTTCCCTCTGACCTTCTTGGAGGCCAGTATCTCCTTTACGGAGAAGATGTCCGAGGAGCCGGAAACAGGAGTGGGAGAAACAAGTTTGGGAGAGAAACGGTTGATGATGAGTGGTTTAAGAAGAGAAACGTGAAAGGCATTAGGAATACGAAGAGAAGGAGGAAGAAGAAGTTTGTAAGAGACAGGATTAATCTGGCACAAAATTTTGAAAGGACCAAGAAAGCGTGGTCCCAATTTGTAGCTAGGGACACGGAAGCGGACATATTTAGCGGAGAGCCATACCTTGTCTCCAGGAGAAAAAATGGGGGGAGCTCTTCTTTTCTTATCAGCAAACTTCTTCATGCGTGATGAAGCCTGTAAGAGAGAATTTTGGGTCTCTTTCCATATGGTGGAAAGATCACGAGATATTTCATCCACAGCGGGCAAACCAGAGGGGAAGGGAGTAGGGAGGGGGGGAAGAGGGTGACGGCCGTACACCACGAAAAATGGGGATTTGGAGGAAGATTCAGAGACTCTGAAGTTATACGAGAATTCGGCCCATGGTAGAAGATCTGCCCAGTCATCCTGTCGGGAGGAAACAAAATGCCGTAAATAATCACCCAGGACCTGGTTAATTCTTTCTACTTGCCCATTGGATTGAGGATGATAGGCAGAAGAAAAGTTTAATTTAATCTTGAGTTGTTTACAGAGAGCCCTCCAGAATTTTGACACGAATTGGACGCCTCTGTCCGAGACAATCTGTGTGGGCAACCCGTGAAGACGAAAAATGTGTACAAAAAATTGTTTTGCCAACTGAGGCGCTGAAGGGAGACCAGGAAGAGGGATGAAATGTGCCATCTTGGAGAATCGATCAACGACCACCCAAACAACAGTGTTGCCACGGGATGGGGGTAAGTCTGTAATAAAGTCCATACCAATCAGAGACCAAGGCTGTTCGGGGACAGGCAGAGGATGGAGAAGACCAGCGGGCTTCTGGCGAGGAGTCTTATCCCGGGCACAGACAGTGCAGGCTCGCACAAAATCCACAACATCCGTCTCCAGAGTCGGCCACCAATAGAAACGAGAGATGAGTTGCACGGATTTCTTGATGCCCGCATGACCTGCGAGATGGGAGGAGTGACCCCATTTGAGGATTCCGAGGCGTTGGCGTGGAGAGACGAAGGTCTTCCCTGGAGGAGTTTGCCTGATGGAGGCTGGAGAAGTGGAGATCAGGCAGTCAGGAGGAATGATGTGTTGCGGAGAGAGCTCTACTTCCGAGGCATCCGAGGAACGAGAGAGAGCATCGGCCCTAATGTTCTTATCGGCAGGGCGAAAGTGAATTTCAAAATTAAATCGGGCAAAGAACAGAGACCACCTGGCCTGGCGAGGATTCAGCCGTTGGGCAGACTGGAGATAGGAGAGGTTCTTGTGATCGGTGTAAATAATAACTGGAAATCTTGATCCCTCCAGCAGATGCCTCCATTCCTCAAGTGCTAATTTAATGGCTAGTAGCTCTCGATCCCCGATGGAGTAGTTCCTCTCCGCCGGAGAGAAGGTCCTAGAAAAAAAAACACAAGTAACAGCATGCCCGGAAGAATTTTTTTGTAGAAGGACCGCTCCAGCTCCTACTGAGGAGGCATCAACCTCCAATAGGAAGGGTTTAGATGGGTCAGGTCTGGAGAGCGCGGGAGCCGAAGAAAAGGCAGACTTGAGCTGTTTAAAGGCGTCTTCCGCTTGAGGAGGCCATGACTTAGGATTGGCATTCTTTTTGGTTAAAGCCACGATAGGAGCCACAATGGTAGAAAAATGTGGAATAAATTGTCTGTAATAATTGGCGAACCCCAAAAAACGTTGGATAGCACGGAGTCCGGAGGGGCGTGGCCAATCTAAGACGGCAGAGAGTTTGTCTGGATCCATTTGTAGTCCCTGGCCAGAGACCAAGTATCCTAGGAAAGGAAGAGATTGACATTCAAACAGACATTTCTCCATTTTGGCATAAAGTTGATTGTCACGAAGTCTCTGAAGAACCATGCGGACATGCTGGCGGTGTTCTTCAAGGTTGGCAGAAAAAATCAGGATATCGTCCAGATACACAACAACACAGGAATATAAGAGATCACGAAAAATTTCATTAACAAAGTCTTGGAAGACGGCAGGGGCGTTGCACAGGCCAAAGGGCATGACCAGATACTCAAAGTGTCCATCTCTAGTGTTAAATGCCGTTTTCCATTCATCCCCCTCTCTGATGCGGATGAGATTATAAGCACCTCTTAAGTCCAGTTTGGTAAAGATGTGGGCACCTTGGAGGCGATCAAAGAGTTCAGAGATGAGAGGTAGGGGGTAGCGGTTCTTTACCGTGATTTTATTAAGACCGCGGTAGTCAATGCAAGGACGTAGGGAGCCATCTTTTTTGGACACAAAGAAAAATCCGGCTCCGGCAGGAGAGGAGGATTTGCGGATAAAGCCCTTTTTTAAATTTTCCTGGATGTACTCAGACATAGCAAGAGTCTCTGGGGCAGAGAGAGGATAAATTCTGCCCCGGAGTGGAGTAGTGCCCGGGAGGAGGTCAATAGGACAGTCATAAAGCCTGTGAGGAGGTAGACTCTCAGCTTGTTTTTTGCAAAAAACATCCGCAAAGTCCATATAGGCCTTAGGGAGATCGGTTACAGGGGGAACCACAGGGTCACGGCAAGGAGAACTGGGAACCGGTTTAAGGCAGTCCTTGAAACAAGAGGAACCCCAACTCTTGATCTCCCCAGTGGACCAATCCAGGGTTGGGGAATGGGGTTGAAGCCAGGGTAGTCCGAGGAGAATTTCGGAAGTGCAATTGGGGAGGACCAAAAACTCAATTTTCTCGTGATGAGGTCCGATGCACATTAGGAGGGGCTCCGTGCGGAAACGTATGGTACAGTCCAATCTTTCATTGTTAACACAATTGATGTAGAGGGGTCTGGCGAGACTGGTCACCGGGATGTTGAACCTGTTGATGAGAGAGGCCAAAATAAAATTTCCTGCAGATCCGGAATCCAAGAAGGCCATAGTAGAGAAGGAGAAGGTAGAGGCAGATATCCGCACAGGCACAGTAAGACGTGGAGAAGCAGAGTTGACATCAAGGACTGTCTCACCTTTGTGCGGAGTCAGCGTACGTCTTTCCAGGCGGGGAGGACGGATAGGACAATCCTTCAGGAAGTGTTCGGTACCGGCACAGTACAGGCAGAGATTCTCCATGCGGCGTCGTGTCCTCTCTTGAGGTGTCAGGCGAGACCGGTCGACCTGCATAGCCTCCACGGCGGGAGGCACAGGAACGGATTGCAGGGGACCAGAGGAGAGAGGAGCCGGGGAGAAAAAACGCCTCGTGCGAACAAAGTCCATATCCTGGCGGAGCTCCTGACGCCTTTCGGAAAAACGCATGTCAATGCGAGTGGCTAGATGAATGAGTTCATGTAGGTTAGCAGGGATTTCTCGTGCGGCCAGAACATCTTTAATGTTGCTGGATAGGCCTTTTTTAAAGGTCGCGCAGAGGGCCTCATTATTCCAGGATAGTTCAGAAGCAAGAGTACGGAATTGAACGGCGTACTCGCCAACGGAAGAATTACCCTGGACCAGGTTCAACAGGGCAGTCTCAGCAGAAGGGGCTCGGGCAGGTTCCTCAAAGACACTTCGAATTTCCGAGAAGAAGGAGTGTACAGAGGCAGTGACGGGGTCATTGCGGTCCCAGAGCGGTGTGGCCCATGACAGAGCTTTTCCAGACAGAAGGCTGACTACGAAAGCCACCTTAGACCTTTCAGTAGGAAACTGGTCCGACATCATCTCCAAGTGCAGGGAACATTGAGAAAGAAAGCCACGGCAAAATTTAGAGTCCCCATCAAATTTATCCGGCAAGGATAGTCGTAGGCCTGAAGCGGCCACTCGCTGCGGAGGAGGTGCAGGAGCTGGCGGAGGAGATGATTGCTGAAGCTGTGGTAGTAGCTGCTGTAGCATCACGGTCAGTTGAGACAGCTGGTGGCCTTGTTGCGCTATCTGTTGTGACTGCTGGGCGACCACCGTGGTGAGGTCGGCGACAACTGGCAGAGGGACTTCAGCGGGATCCATGGCCGGATCTACTGTCACGATGCCGGCTGGCAGGAGGTGGATCCTCTGTGCCAGAGAGGGATTGGCGTGGACCGTGCTAGTGGACCGGTTCTAAGTCACTACTGGTTTTCACCAGAGCCCGCCGCAAAGCGGGATGGTCTTGCTGCGGCGGTAGTGACCAGGTCGTATCCACTAGCAACGGCTCAACATCTCTGACTGCTGAAGATAGGCGCGGTACAAGGGAGTAGACAGAAGCAAGGTCGGACGTAGCAGAAGGTCGGGGCAGGCAGCAAGGATCGTAGTCAGGGGCAACGGCAGGAGGTCTGGAACACAGGCTAGGAACACACAAGGAAACGCTTTCACTGGCACAATGGCAACAAGATCCGGCGAGGGAGTGCAGGGGAAGTGAGGTATACATAGGGAGTGCACAGGTGAACACACTGATTAGAACCACTTGCGCCAATCAGCGGCGCAGTGGCCCTTTAAATCGCAGAGACCCGGCGCGCGCGCGCCCTAGGGAGCGGGGCCTCGCGCGCCGGGACAGGACCGACGGAGAGCGAGTCAGGTACGGGAGCCGGGATGCGCATCGCGAGCGGGCGCCACCCGCATCGCGAATCGCATCCCGGCTGGAGGCGGTATCGCAGCGCACCGGGTCAGTGGATCTGACCGGAGCGCTGCAGTAGCGAGAGTGTAGCGAGCGCTCCGGGGAGGAGCGGGGACCCGGAGCGCTCGGCGTAACAGTCGTGCTGTTTTTCACATGGTTTGCCTTGGCAAACGGAGTCACACAGGGGAGGAACTGCTAAAAGTGATTCATCAAGAAATCGAATCATGGCTTACTCCACAAAAATTGGAAATGGGAACCATGGTGACTGACAATGGAAAGAATATCTTATCTGCGCTGTCACAAGGAAGCCTGAGTCATGCACCCTGCATGGGACACGTTTTCAATCTGGTTGTCAAGCAGTTCCTGAAGTGTTCACCCCATCTGCAAGACATCCTAACAATAGCAAGGAAACTTTGCAAGCACTTCAGCCACTCATACACCGCAAAGCACACCCTCGTTGAGTTGCAGCGTCAGAACGGTATCCCCCAACATAGTCTGATTTGCGATGTTTCCACCTGTTGGAATTCCGCCCTCCACATGTTGGACCGGCTATATGAACAGAGAAAAGCCATCACCGATTTTGCGATGATCCAAGCGGATATGAGGACTCCCCTGTGTAACTTCAATGTCAACCAGTGATAGCTCATATGTGACACCTGCCATTTGCTCAGGCCCTTTGAGGAAGCCACATTATTAGTCAGTTGCCAGGATTACGGGATGAACAATGTCATTCCACTGCTTCATCTACTATAACACATGTTGGAAACAATGGCTGGTTAGACCACTGGAGACATGGTGCCTACATCTCATGGCCACATGAGCCCTGAGGGGGCTGAACTGGAGGAGGAGTAGGAGGGGGAGGGGCACAGTGGAGCACAGTTTAGGTTTCATGAGATGGGCAGTTTTTCAAGTCATCTGACAGGAGAGGAGGAGCAGGAGCAGCTAGAGGAGCTAGAGGGTTATGAGGAAGACGAGACAGAGGACCCAGACAAACCGTGGCAGTATGCAGTGGAGATGGAGGCAGGGAGTCCCTCCGAGTCACCTGCATAAATGGCACGAGGAATGCTCACTTGCTTGCGTAGTGACCGCTGAATTGTCACCATTCGGAAGTAGGATGACTTCTGGCTCTCCACCTTATTGGACCCTTGCTACCGGCACAAAATGAGGGACTTTTTTACACCAACTGAAAGGGAGGACAAACTGACCAACTACAGAGACATCCTACATAGTCAGTCTGCACCATCGTTCATACTCTTGCAGGTCTGACTCAGGGGGCCCTCTGCACTCACCTTCCACTGCCATGGCTGCTGGGGTGGGGTGGGGGGGCAGGAGCAGCAGCAGCCTGAGTCTACAGTCGCTGATGAGTAGTTTTCTACACCCGCATAGTGAAACAACTCTTTAGCAGCAGGTAGACCTGGAGCAGGACCTGAACCAGCAGGTGGTGGCATACCTTGACATGACCTTGCCAACACACCTTGAAGATCCGCTGGACTTCTGGGCAGCCAAAGTTGATTTGTGGCCGCAATTAACAGAGTTTGCCCAGGAAAAGCTGTCCTGCCCGGCCAGTAGTGGACCATCTGTGCGGGTGTTTAGTGCGGTGGGGGCCATAGTCACCCCAAGGAGAACTCGTCTCTCCTCCAAAAATGTGGAGAGACTAACCTTTGTCAAGATGACATTCCTTGGCATTAGACCACTTGTATTGAGGATATGCCTTAGCTAAAACTTTTTTTTTCTTAGGATAAAATATATGTACCGAAATTTTTTGGGGAAATCAAACAAAAGGAAAAGTGTGCAAAAAACACCATGTGCTTCCTACACCACCAAGTATTGATGTGACGCAAAGACCTCTAAAGGGTGGAAGGGAACAACGTATGGTCCATTGTAACTGGTGGGGGTAAAAACTTTCCCTGTAAGGCCCTACTCTCACATTACTAATTCCCTTCTTGGCTCCTAAAAGGGCAGCCCCACACTTGAACCTCTCCTCATTTCCCCGTACAAACACTGCCATTTCCCAGGGTTTTTAGGTGAAAATAGAGAGGGTTTTCTTTGTTGGGCCGCCCTTTTTAGGGTAAGTAACACTTGCCAAGAAGTGAATTAATAGGGCGAGAGTAGGGCCTTACAGGGGAAGTTTTTATCCCCACCTGCTACAATGGACAATACGTTGTTCCCTCCCACTGTCAGGATCTGGACTGGTATGCAGAGAGGACACTGGAGGTGGATCCTCTGTGTCAGTGAGGTGATGGAATGGGCCGTACCAGGGGAACGGAATCTAAGGGGTTACTGGTTTTCACCAGAGCCCGCCCCAAAACGGGATGGACTTGCAGCGGCAGGTAACCCCCAGGTCGTTCCACTCGATAGCGACTCAACCCCACTGACAGCTGAGACAGGCGCTGTAAACAGGGATAAGGCAAGAGCAAGGTCGGACGTAGCAGAAGGTCAGGGCAGGCAGCAATGGTTCGTAGTCAGGGGCAACGTCAAGGGTCTGGATACACAGGCTTGGGATACACAAAACGCTTTCTCAGGGCACTAGGGCAACAAGATCCGGCAAGGACAGGAAGTGGAAGTGGGTTTATATATGTATGGAGTGATTACCACTGATTGGGCCAGGCACCAATTAGTGGTGCACTGGCCCTTTAAATTTCAGAGAGCGGGCGCGCGCGCCCTAGAGAGCGGGGCCGCGGACACCGGGACATGACAGCAGGGGAATGGGACAGGTGAGACGATTGGGATGCGACCCGCGGGCGGACAAGTCCCGCTACGCGGATCGCATCCCCGCCGGCAGTAACAGTGCAGCGCTCCCGGTCAGCGGATCTGACCGGGGCGCTGCAGACAGAAGATCGCCGCGAGCTCTCCGGGGAGGAGCAGGGACCCGGAGTGCTCGGAGTAACAGTATCCCCCCCTTAGGTCTCCCCCTCTTTTTAGAGCCCATGAATCTGCGGACAAGCTCCTTGTCAAAAATGTTGGCCTCAGGTTCCCAGGACCTCTCTTTAGGGCCACAATTCTCCCAATCAATTAAAAAAAATCTTTTACCTCGGACGATCTTGGAGGCGAGGATCTCTTTGACAGCGAAGACATCAGAGGAGCCAGAAACAGAAGCGGGAACAGTAACCTTGGGAGAAAAGCAGTTAAGCTCAAGAGGTTTGAGAAGAGACACATGGAAAGAGTTAGGAATGCGAAGAGAAGAAGGAAGATGAAGTTTGTAAGAGACAGAATTAATTTGATTCTTGATTTTAAAAAGGACCAAGGTAGCGAGGACCCAACTTGTAGCTAGGGACACGAAAGTGTATGTATTTGGCCACACTTTGTCCCCAGGGAGAAAGACAGGAGGAATTCTTCTCTTTTTATCTGCATGTCTCTTCATTCGAGACAAGGCCAGTAGGAGCGGCTTTGAGTCTCCTTCCAGATAGCGGAGAAGTCCCTGGTTACTTCATCCACGGCAGGAACTCCAGAAGAAGTGGGAATGGGGAGGAGGGGGGCAGAGGGTGCCGGCCGCACACAACAAAGAATGGGGATTTGGCGGAGGATTCAGAATTTTTGAAATTGTACGAGAATTCAGCCCAGGGCAGAAGGTCGACCCAATCATCTTGGCGGGAGGAGACAAAATGTCATAAGTAGTCACCAAGAATCTGGTTTACTCTTTCACTTGTCCGTTGGATTGGGGGTGATAGGAGGACGAGAAATTTAATTTGATCTTTAATTGATTACAGAGAGCTCTCCAAAATTGAACGCCTCTATCCGAGACGATATGCGCAGGAAGCCCGTGAAGACGAAAAATCTGCAGAAAAAAATTGCTTCGCCAACTGTGGCGCAGAAGGAAGGCCTGGAAGCGGAATGAAGTGAGCCATTTTGGAAAAACGATCAACGACCACCCAGATGACGGTGTTTCCATGGGATACGGGAAGATCTGTACTGAAATCCATGGCAATTTGGGACCATGGTTGCTCAGTTACGGGCAAAGGAAGGAGGAGTCCAGCAGGCTTTTATCCCGGGCACAAACAGTACAAGCCCGAACAAAATCAGTGACGTCACCCTCCAGTGTAGGCCACCAATACAGACGGGAGATTAGCTGAATGGATTTTTTAATGCCAGCATGACCAGCCAGGTGAGAAGGGGGTTTGCCCCAGTGAGGCTGGAGCAGAGGAGACCAGGCACTCAGGTGGTATAATATGCTGCAGAGGGGCTTCAGAATCGGAGGCATCAGAGGAACGAGAAAGGGCACCAGCTCTGACATTCTTGTCAGCGGGACGGAAGTGTATCTCGAAGTTGAAGCGGGCAAAAAACAACGACCATCTAGCCTGGCGAGGATTCAGACGCTGAGCGGACTGGAGGTAAGACAAATTCTTGTGGTCAGTGTAAATGACAATGGGGTGTTTGGAACCCTCCAAAAGATGTCTCCACTCCTCAAGTGCTAACTTGATGGCCAGGAGTTCATGATCTCCAATAGAGTAGTTCTTTTCTGCCAGAGAGAAAGTCTTTGAGAAAAAACCACAAGTAATGTTACGTCCGGTAGCGTTTTTTTGCAGAAGTATGGCTCCGGCTCCGACTGAGGAAGCATCTACTTCCAGGAAGAATGGTTTCAACGGATCAGGTCTGGACAAAACTAGTGCAGAGGCGAAGGCAGCTTTGAGACGTTTGAAGGCCTCATCCGTTTGTGGAGGCCACGACTTTGGATTAGCATTCTTCCTAGTCAGAGCCACAATAGGGGCCACAATGGTGGAGAAGTGGGGAATAAACTGTCGATAATAGTTGGCGAATCCCAGGAAGCGTTGGATAGCACAGAGTCCAGAAGGGTGTGGCCAATCCAAAACCGCCGACAGTTTATCTGGATCCATTTGAAGCCCTTGGCCAGAGACTAGGTAACCTAGGAAAGGAAGACTGTTGTATTCAAAGAGACATTTTTCAAATTTAGATTACAGGTGGTTTTCACAAAGTCTTTGGAGCACTAGACGGACATGACGACGGTGTTCCTCTAAGTTAGAGGAAAAAATCAAGATGTCATCCAAGTAGACCACAACACAGGTATACAATAAGTCCCGAAAGATCTCATTAACAAAGTCCTGGAAGACTGCAGGGGCGTTGCAGAGCCCAAAGGGCATAACTAGATATTCAAAATGTCCATCTCTGGTATTGAAAGTGGTTTTCCACTCATCACCTTTATGGATGCGAATAAGATTATACGCGCCCCTTAAGTCCAGTCTGGTGAAGATACTTGCTCCGCGTAGACGGTCAAAGAGTTCGGAGATCAAAGGCAGGGGATAGCGGTTTTTGATGGTAATCTTGTTTAAACCGCAGTAGTCAATACATGGGCGTAAGGATCCATCCTTTTTAGAAACAAAGAAGAACCCCGCTCCAGCAGGGGATGATGATTTCCGAATAAAACCTCTCTTTAGGTTTTCCTGGATATACTCCGTCATGGCTTGAGTCTCTGGGGCTGACAGAGGGTAAATCCTGCCACGGGGTGGAGTGGTACCAGGAAGAAGGTCAATGGGACAATCATAAGGTCTATGTGGAGGTAAGACCTCTGCTTGCTTTTTGCAGAATACATCTGAATAGTCCTGGTAAGCCTTGGGAAGGCCCGGTAAAGAAGAAGCCTCAGGGGTTTGACTAGTGGGAGCAGATGTGAGACATTGCTTGTGACAAGAAAGACCCCAACTTTTGATCTCCCAGTCTGGTCCAGTTGAGGGTAGGAGCATGACGCTGGCGCAATGGCAAGCCGAGAAGAACTTCAGAGGTGCAGTTAGACAGAACGAAAAATTCTATTTTTTCATGGTGAAGTCCAATGCTCATGGGCAGGGGTTCAGTGCAGTCCAATTTCTCTCCGTTTACTGAAGAGATAAAGAGCGGCTTGACGAGACAGGTTACAGGAATACTGAACCTTTTAATGAAAGAGGCCAAGATAAAGTTTCCTGCAGAACCTGAGTCCAAGAAGGCCACTGCTGAGAAGGAGGAGTTGGCGGAAGGAGAAATCCGCACAGGTACAGTCAGACGTGGAGAGGCAGAATTCACACCGTGTTGTTTCACCCTTGTGAACTAGGTGCGTGCGTTTCTCCTGACGCGGAGGGCGGATAGGACAGTCTTTTAGGAAATGTTCGGTACTAGCACAGTACAGGCACAAATTTGGCGGCGAGTCCTCTCTTGTAGAGTCAGGCGACACCGATTCACTTGCATAGTCTCCTCGGCGGAAGGCACAGGAACAGATTGCAAAGGATGTTGGAAGAGAGGTGCCTGGGAGAAAAACCGCCAAGTGCGAACAAGATCCTTTTCCTGACGAAGTACCTGGCGTCTTTCCGAGAAACGCATATCGATGCGGGTGGCCAAATGGATGAGTTCTGACAGATTAGCAGGAATTTCTCGTGCGGCCAGGACATCTTTGATGTTACTGGATAAGCCTTTCTTGAAGGTCGCGCAGAGGGCCTCATTATTCCAGGATAGCTCTGAGGCGAGGGTGCGGAACTGGATGGCGTATTCACCCACAGAAGAACTCCCTTGGACAAGGTTCAGCAAAGCAGTCTCAGCTGAGGAAACCCGGGCTGGCTCCTCAAAAACACTACGTACTTCAGAGAAGAAGGACTGGATAGTAGCGGTGGCGGGATCGTTGCAGTCCCAAAGCGGTGTGGCCCATGACAAGGCCTTTCCAGACAGGAGACTGACCACGAAAGCCACCTTAGACCATTCAGTAGAGAATTGGTCCGACATCATCTCCAGATGTAGGGAACACTGGGACAAGAGTCCCCATCAAACTTGTCTGGAAGAGACAGGCGGAAACTGGGAGCAGCCACTCGCTGCGGAGGAGATGCAGGAGCTGGCGGAGGAGATGGTTGCTGTAGTAGCGGCAGAAGCTGTTGCAGCATAACCGTCAGTTGAGTCAGCTGCTGTCCTTGTTGCGCGATCTGCTGTGATTGCTGGGCGACCACGGTTGTTAGGTCAGCGACACTAGGCAGCGGGACCTCAGCGGAATCCATGGCCGGATCTACTGTTAGGATCCGGACTGGTATGCAGAGAGGACACTGGAGGTAGATCCTCTGTGTCAGTGAGGTGATGGCATGGGCCGAACCAGGGGAACGGAATCTAAGGGGTTACTGGTTTTCACCAGAGCCCGCCGCAAAGCGGGATGGACTTGCAGTGGCAGGTAACCCGCAGGTCGTTCCACCCGATAGCGACTCAACCCCACTGACAGCTGAGACAGGCGTGGTACACAGGGACAAGGCAAGAGCAAGGTCGGACGTAGCAGAAGGTCAGGGCAGGCAGCAATGGTTCGTAGTCAGGGGCAACGGCAAGGGTCTGGATATACAGGCTTGGGATACACAAAACGCTTTCTCAGGGCACTAGGGCAACACGATCCGGCAAGGACAGGAAGGGGAAGTGGGTTTATATATGTATGGAGTGATTACCACTGATTGGGCCAGGCACCAATTAGTGGTGCACTGCACCAGTGGTGCACTGGCCCTAGAGAGCGGAGCCGCGTGCGCCGGGACATGACAGCAGGGGAATGGGACAGGTGAGACGATTGGGATGCGACCCACGGGCGGGCGTGTCCCGCTACGCGGATCGCATCCCCACCGGCAGTAACAGTGCAGCGCTCCCGGTCAGCGGGTCTGACCAGGGCGCTGCAGACAGAAGAATGCCACTAGCGCTCCGGGGAGGAGCAGGGACCCGGAGCGCTCGGCGTAACACCCACCTTTTCGAGGAAATTGTTACTTGTCTTAGAAAGGGCGACCCCACACAGGAACCAATCCCAATTTCCACCTAAAAACCCTGGGAAATGGCAGTGTTTGTAGGTGGAAATAGGGAGAGGTTCCTGTGTAGGACCGTCCTTTTTAGGGCGAGTAACACTTGCCAAGAAGGCAATAATGCGAGAGTAGGGCCTTACAGGAGAAGTATTTGACCCCACCGGTAACAATGGGCCATACATTGTTCCCTTCCACCTTTTTGAGGTCTTTGGATCACATCAATACTTGGTGGTGTAGGTGGCACAATGTGTTTTATGCACAACCTTTGTTTGGTTTAAAATAAAGTTTGGGTCCATATATGTTTATCCTAAACATATTATTAAAAGTTAAGTTTTACGTAATGCATATCCTCAATACTTACTTGTGCACACTAACATTTTTACAAAAAAGACCATTTTTTTCTGCCTACCTGCCTCAGCTACTATTCTTATCCTACCACCCGCCTGATGCCACACATCTTATGCCAAGTTTTCCTTTTTTCACCCACCTTTGTCACTGGTTACTATTATTGCCACCCACCGTACCACTCTGTCACTGGGTCACATTCAGGACTCCTGATGCTGCTGCGTCCACCTCCAGGCTGTCTCATACTGCCACCATATGTTCTCCTTAAGCTGCTGCCCCCTCCAAGCTGTGTCATTCAGCCACTATATGTTCTCCTCATACTGCAGCAAAATCCAGGCTGTGTCATTCAGCCACTATATGGTCTCCTCATGCTTCTACCACCTCCACGCTGTGTCATTCAGCCACTATATTGTCTCCTCATGCTGCCGCCAACTCCAGGCTGTGCCATTCAGCCACTATATGTTCTTCTCATGCTGCCCCCATCTCCAGGCTGTGTCATTCAGCCACTATATGGTCTCCTCATGCTGCCGCCACCTCCATGCTGTGTCATTCAGCCACTATGTGGTCTCCTCATACTGATGCCTCCTCCAGGTTCTGTCATTGTGCCGCTCTGCGACTGATTCTAATAGCGAATCCTCTCCTCTGCTTGTCATACTGAATAACAGTATTAATTCACTAACCTAGCACACACCCTATGCGTGTTACACCAAGACAAAGTGTTCTACACCCCTATTGAGGCTCTCTCTAGGCCAGAAATATCCATTTTTAATAGTGAGTACTAGTGTTGCTCGCGAATATTCGCAATTCGAATATTATTCGCGAATATCGCATATTCGCGAATTCGCGAATTTCGCGAATATAGCGCTATATATTCATAATTACGAATATTCATTTTTTTTTTGTTTTTCTTCTTCACAGTACACATCACAGTGATCACCCCTCTCTGCTTCCAGCTTGTGTGGTGTAAAGAAGACTGTAATACTACTGTGTGAGACTGGCGTGCGAAAATTCGCATATGCGAAATTTCACATGTTACTTTTTTGCATACGCGAATTTTCGCATATGCGAAAATAAAACGAGAATATAACGAATATGCGAATATTCGTGAATATATGACGAATATTCGTCCATATATTCGCGAATATTCGCGAATTCGAATATGGCCTATGCCGCTCAACACTAGTGAGTACCCACACATAAATTCTGACCGAAACAAATTCTTTTGGAAAATTCGGCAAATTGACCAAATCGAATTTTTCAAAAATGTGTGTGCTAGATAGATGTGTATGTATTATGTGTGTGCATGATAAATGTGTATGTACTCTGCTCAAAATAATAAAGGGAACACTTAAACAACACAATGTAGCTCCAAGTCAATCACACTTCTGTGAAATCACACTGTCCACTCAGGAAGTAACACTGATTGACAATCAATTTCACATGCTTGTTGAGCAAATGGAAAAGACAACAGGTGGAAATTATAGGCAATTAGCAAGAAACCCCCAATAAAGGAGTGGTTCTGCAGGTGGTGACCACTGACCACTTCTCAGTTCCTATGCT